>NC_057800.1:473157036-473269218 GCF_018294505.1 Triticum aestivum | reverse complement strand
CGGCGAGGGCGGCGGCGGCGCACGGCGGGGCAGAGCGGGCTGGGCGGCGGCGAGATCCGGGCCCGCGATGGGCTTCCCCGGGCCGCGCAGTGGAGGAGGGAGGCAGCGCCACATGGCGGCTCACGAGTGGAGGAGGGAAGCGGTGATGACAACGTGGCGCACTCCTATTGGTCGGGCGACGTGGCAGTGGGGCGGTGGACATGTGCGGCGGCGCGGTGGAAAAGAGGCTAGGGTTTAGACTGCGAAAAATTCGGGGAGGCACACATATATATAGGTAGAGGGAGCTAGGAGAGTCCAAATGAGGTGCGGTTTTCGGCCACGCGATCGTGATCAAACTACCGAGATGATGGAGGAGGTTTAGGTGGGTTTTGGGCCAAATTGGAGGGGTGTTGGGATGCAACACACACGAGGCCTTTTCGGTCCCTCGGTTAACCGTTGGAGTATCAAACGAAGTCCAAATGGTATGAAACTTGACAGGCGGTCTACCGGTAGTAAACCAAGGCCGCTTGGCAAGTCTCGGTCCAATCCGGAAATGTTTAAACCCCACACACGAGAAGGAGGTAAAATGACCACCGGAGGAGAACGGAGCGCCGGAATGCAAAACGGACAACGGGGAAAATGCTCGGATGCATGAGACGAACACGTATGCAAATGAAATGCACATGATGACATGATATGCAATGCATGAGACGCAAGCAATGACAAGGCAACAACAACGAATAACTAGACGACACCTGGCACATCGGTCTCGGGGCGTTACACCATGCTCTACTACCGCTGCTTCCCCATGTCGACATTTAGCGGTAGTACCACTGGAGATGATGGTAGTACCGCTCCAGCAGCAATACCGCTCTTGTACTTATGTACTCTCAGTGCTACACCTGGAACTACCGCACCAAGCGGTAGTACCGCCCCCTTAGAATACCTACCTCTTACCCCAAGCTCCATTGTTGCCCTAAGCTCTATTTTTGCCCGATGTCTCTCCCTAGCCGACAAAACTTATTGTTACTCTAGGGTTTGGAGGAGAAGGCCTTGATCTATACTTCCACCTAGAGATGTTTGATTCCCCCCACTAATCCCTTATGGATCTTATTACTCTTGGGTGTTTGGGCACCTTAGATGAAAGAGGTCACCTCAGAGCCACATTCCATTATGGTGAAGCTTCATGGTGATGTTGGGAGCCTCCAATTAAGTTATGGAGAGAGCCCCAACCTTGTTTGTAAAGGTTCAGTCGTTGCCTTCAAGGGCAGCACTAGTGGAATAGGTTGTCCACATAGTACCTATTTTGTTGCTAACCCAAATTTATTAAAAGAGCTAAAAATTGGTAGTTGCCTATGCACCCCCTAGTTAACCATATCGATCCTTTCAACTTGCAGGACATCAGTCGCATAGTTTGACTGCAAGGATGGCGCGATGGCCTACCGTGGTGGTGGCGATGCTGGATTTGGGCATAATCATCCGGATTTGCCCAAAGGATGTGGGCCCACATGGCTGATGAAGCAAACTGGTTGGAGCATAATTATAATATGGTATCAGAGCATGTTATAGCTCCAAAGGAGCATAGGGGTGAGGGGATGTTGGAGTATAATGTTTAGCACTCTACCATAGTTCGGACTGATGGATGAACTGGTTAGGTGCATACATCTTGCAACCAAGAGGGTTTGGGGTTCAAACCCTAGTAAATGTAACAAAATAATTGCAGCGTGCCTTCGCTTTCATTACCACGTCATAACTCCAAAGGAGCATCGACTTGAGGGATATTGTTGGAGTCGAATGCCCGACCCTCTCCCACAATTCAAACTTTTGGAGTACCTAGATAGAGCATGAATTCAGTAAGTACTGGCATTTTTTAGCGTGTAGGAGAGTAGAAAAAATGTCGGAGAACAACATAGAAAAACAAAATTGATGTTCATCAAAAAGAATAACAAAAAGGAAAAAGTTGCGAAAGTCCCAATCTTTGGAATCGATCTCAGGTTGTAACATACCAAGAGAGAAAATGGGTTGTTGAACCTCCCACACAAATGTCCTGATCGGGGTATTAAACAAACGATGTGGTTTCAATTTCAGTTCTTTTTTTGATTAAGTATGGAATTTATTAACTCAACATGAAGCATCAAGGATATACAAATACAACGAGTATACACACTGTCTCTGCATTAATAGGATGCACACAACCAACATCAACGCGCACAAACAAAAAATCACACCGGCAAATAGCAAAGTCATACAAAATTGAAGCTATACCTAGGTGGAGTTAAAAGGAACTCAGAGGTGATAAAAACAGTAAAGAACAACCTACAATGACCATATCCACACCAACCATGTCTCGACATCAAAAGTGCAACGAGTACACACATGATCTCTGCATTAATAAGATGCACACAACCAACATCAGCGCGCACAAACAAAAATCACACCGACAAATAGCAAAGTCATACAAAATTGAAGCTATACCTAGGTGGAGTTAAAAATAACTCGGAGGCGATAAAAACAGTAAAGAACAACCTACAACGACCATATCCACATCAACCATCTCTTGATGTCAGAAGTATAATGGGGAAGGTTCTACAACGGCAAAGCCTTCGATGAGGGAACGACGCTCAAGCACAACCATCGCCAGATCCAACCATCAAAGGTCAGATCTTGAGTTTTCACCTAGAAGATGAGCAATACTTCAACAAGTTATGATGCAAGAAAACATTATCATTGCCATATATAACCAATTAGGGTTAGACCACGAGTTTTCACTCCAGAAATCAAAACCAGTTCTTGAGAAGCACCATCGCATCAAAGTCATCATGTGTGATCGTCACCACTTTTCATGATCCCAACAGTTACATGATCATAATTCCAGTCCTGTAATGCTCGATAAATAAAGAAAATGACTCCCTTAGATTTAATCCAACCAAAGTTACATGATCATAATTCCAGTCCTCTAATGTCTGGTATATAAAGAAAATGACTCCCTTAGATTGGCCCCCTTGTTTTTTTGTCATACTTTGATCATCTATATTACAAATAAATTATAAAGTATATTCTACCAAAAGTATATTGTTGGATTTGCATTTCCATGATATAATTTTTATGACACGTAGTTCATACTTTATTACTCCCTCCGATCCAAATTAATTGACGCAACTTAGTATAACTTCATGAACTACATTGACCTACTCCCTATGTCGGTGTGGAACGACTATCTATGGGGTGATCTAACCCCTTCGTGGTTTGACGAGGGGGATAGATAGAACGCAAAGCGCAGGTCCAGCAAAAGACGCAAGGACTTTTACCCAGGTTCGGGCCACCTTTGCGGTGTAACACCCTAATCCTGCTTTGGTGTATTGAGAATGTGGGGAGCACAAGTACAATGATGCGGAGCATCCCAAGGTCATCCCCATGGACCTACAATCGTCTCACCAAGTGCCTAGCGGACCCATGACACGAGCACGTGCAAGAGCCCTTGAAATCGAGGTGACATCTCTCCTCTCACATTTCCACGTTGACACACATGAGACATGGCTACTACCTCATACGGACACATTGTGCATACTCAGGTATCGTGGAGAAGCTAAGGAGCAAGGAGAAGAAGAAGAGGAAGATGGAAGAGAAGACGGAGAAGAAGGAGGGCTACAGGAAAAGTCCCAGCCACCGGACGACCGGTCAAGACCGGACGTCCGGCACCTAATTCTCCAGCCGAGCCCCAGCGAGCGGACGTCCGGCCCAGACCGGACGACTGGTGTCCCTGCACCCGAGCCAAACGAGCGGACGTCCGACGTCACCGGACGACCGACGACCGGACAACTGGCCCAGACCGAAAATCCGCTACACCAGCATCTGAGACAGAACGAGCGGACGACCGGCGCTTACCGAACGTCCGGCCGCCCATGAGCCACCGGACGACCGGTCCCCAGCGGACGTCCGGTACCTGTCTGTGCACAGGATTCGGGCCCGAGGCCCATGTACCCCCCACCTCGCCCCCTTTTGCACTAAGACTATAAATAGACCTCCCATTCATCCTAGCTAGGGTTAGCAAAGGATTAGCTCATATTTCGTGTGAGAGCTTTGCTCATCCACTTGGTTACCTTCTCCTCGGAGATTGCGCCTCCTACGAAGAAGATCCCCCAAGCGGATTCAAGACTCCTTTACAGGAAGAACCTCAAGACCTCCTTTCGGAGAAGACCGACTACCTTTGTATCATCCCTAGTTGATCGTGGATCCTGTATCTCTTTGTGTTTTGAGGATCTAGCACATGTGTGATCGTTCTTGTTGGTTTGAGTGATTCTCTCGTGTTTCCCCTCGTGTTCTTCGTGTTCTTCGCGGGATTCGCTCCTTTCGTGAAAGATCGGCCGATTAGGGTTCCTACCCTACATCATCTTGGTATGAAGAGCCTCGTTGATCACGATTTCGGAGCCTCCCCGTTGTGTTGCTAGCCTAGTTTTTGTTGATTTTGTCCCAAATTCGAAAATTCCCCACAAAAATAGCCCCAAATTTTTTTTGTGATTTGTTGGTGTGTTGAAATTTTGTTGGATTTGATTCATGGATTTACTTTGTTTTGAGTGGATCTAGCTTTCCCTCCCTTTCCCCACCTTTTCCATCCACAAATCCGCCCAGATTCGACGAATTTCAAAATCTCCATCACGAACACCACCAGTTCATCCCGTGCCCGAGATTTCCCCAGGCACCGGACGTCCAACCGCCAATGTCCGACGACCGGACGACCGGCCCAGACCAGACGTCCGACCAACACTGACGAAACTGAATTTTTTTAGTTTTGTCACCACCACTGCCCCACATTTCCGTCTTCACACTCCTACCACCTATACACCATCACCACTTCCGCATTCCACCACCACTGCTTACCCGTTTCGCACTCCGACACGTGTTGCCACTTCGAGCTTTGAGAATTTGAGTTGCGGTTCCGTATCCTTTTGTGTTTCAGCTATCTAGGTACGGTTCGACATCAACATCACCACCGCTCATCTTCGCCAAGGACGCGTCATCGACAACGACCACCTCGACTACATCTTGGTATTCGTGCCACCATTTTGACACCATACCGTAAGGAAGAACGGTAACCTCATCTTGGTATCGGACATATCGCTCTTGCCATTACATTGATAGCCATCATAGCCTTACTCCTTTGCGTTGCTTACCCATCGAGACTAGCCATTGATTATTGCTGGCAACGAGACTTGTGCACATTAGTGATCATACTTCCCGTATCATACATACATCATTGTTACATATCTTGGTATCATCTCTTGTGTCACAAGGTTGTCATCGCATATGCACTTGCTATCTTGGTTCGTCAAGCATTGCATGAGAAAAGAGCTCAAACATCAAAGAGCCAAACAAGCTTTTAAGCAAAAGGGAAAGATAAGCAAAGAGCTTTTAAGCAAGAACCATAGCATCATACAACATTAAGATTGTCATACTCGATCATCTTGGATCATATCATAGAAACACCGTGCATAGAGCATACTTGGGATAAAAGTCGTTGCATTTTTGCTTAGTAGGTTGTGCACAAGTCTTTGTATCCGCCTATTGTGCAATCTGCTAGCGTCTCTCTAGTGTCGTGCAACACAAGCATTTTTGTGGATTCCACATTTTGGCTCATCCTTGGTTGCCCAACCCCACTTATCTTTTTGCGTGTGTGTGTTTCCGTGTACATTACATTGCTTGGTCTACTTGTTGCATTGCAATCTTGCGAATCTTTTCCAACATTATTGACTCACTTACAATTGCATCAAATTTTGTGCCACCATCCTAATCAAGCTCCACCTTAAGCTTTTACTTGTGTAGGTGTGAGAAACCGACAAGAATCGGTATCAATTGTGCTATTTCCTTGTCCACATTGGAGTGATCATTGATCCACTTTCAACTTCGGTCAAGGTACATTTGGTATTTGTTCTTCTCTTTCTACCACTCACATTTTTTATCTTGGAATGATGGATAGGCCAAGTACTTCTACCGACCCACTCTTCATTGAGCACGACGACATGAACTCCTATGTCACCAAGAGCCACCTCTTTGGTGCACAACGTGCTTTGCATCAAGAGCAACAAGCAATGAGTGAACGCATCGACAACCTCGCCACTGACTTGCGACTTTCTGAGCAACGTACAAGGGACTACTTCGACCACAAGCTCAACGATCACAAGCAAGAGAACAACGCAAGAATGGACGAGATTCGCGCTTTGTTGCTCAACCGCTCTTCTTCCACTTCGTCTTCATCAAGAAGGAGCCGCTCAAGACACTCCGACTTCACCCTCTCCGGCTCAACTACACTAACATCGAACACTCTACGCCGTGCCGCGCGCAACGATCGTCAATCAAGCCTCAATCCTCTACGCGACACCAACTCTCAAGAGCACCGAAAATGTCAAACCGAAGAGGCTTTTGCGCTAGTACGAGAATGGCAACGGCAACATCAACATGAAGAGGAAGAGCGCGCGCGCCTACACCAAGATGCACAAGATGCCGAGGCACAACGCCAAGAACAACAACTCCGTGAAGCTCAAGCACTTGAGGCGCAACGAGCCCTCCAAGATTCAAGTTGAGCCGTAGCCAACCAAGGCTGACAAGCTCGTGAACATGAAGAAGCACTTCACAAAGAAGTTCAAGAACGAAGATTTCAAGCTCGCGTGCATCGTCAAGTTCCTCAAGTTCCTCCTCGAGCTCGACAAGCTCCTCCACAAGCTCGCCAAGAACATCAAGTTCATCAAGAGCATGACGACAATGGAAATCCTCCACGACAAGAGCAACATGAGGTTGACAACCCTCCTCACCAAGAGCAACACAAGCTTGACAATCATCGACAACATGGGCATCATCATCCCCGACCCCAACACAATGAAGAGCAACGCTACGACAAGCTCAAGTTCACCATGCCCAAGTTCAACGGAAGCAACGATCCCGAAGAGTACCTTTCATGGGCATTGAAGGTCGACAAAATCTTTTGTTTGCACAACTTTGAAGAAGAGAAGAAGATCGCAATGGCATCCCTTGAGTTCCAAGACTACGTCCTCATTTGGTGGGAACAAGTTATCGAGCGCCGAGAGGCAAGAAGTGAACCACCCATCACTACTTGGGCGCAAATGAAGGATGTCATGAGAGCACGTTTGTGCCTACCTACTACAACTGCGACCTCTTCAAGAAACTTCAACTACTCAAGCAAGGAACCAAGAGCGTTGAAGAGTACTACAAGGAGATGGAGATTGCCATGATACGAGCCAATGTCACAGAAGACGATGAGCAAACTATGGCACATTTCTTGAATGGACTCAACCATCCTATCAAGAAGATCGCCGACTTCCAACCATACTTGAACCTCATCGAGCTAGTGCATCAAGCTACAAAAGCGGAACATCAAGTGCAAGACGATTTCAAGTATGCCAAGTTCTCATCCAAGTCATACGGCTTCTCCAACACCCAAGCTTCAACGACTCCAACACCGTCTACCAAGCCTTTTACAAGCAACGTTGACAAGTCGAGTTCCAAGAAAGCTTCGTCAACTACAAGTCATCCTCCTACTACAAGCAACTTCAAGCCGAGAGCTTCATCATCATCCACTCCAACCGATGAGACCGTCAAGACGATTTCCTTCAAATGCTTCACATGCGGAGGTCGAGGCCACAAGTCCTACGAGTGCACCAACAAGCGAACCATGATCCTCAACGACGACGACACTTATGACTCAATGAGTGAAGGAGAAATGGACGCCATCGAGCAAGTCGTCATGCACCGGCAAGTGAACGATGACGAGGAACAAGTCTTTTGTGATGAAGATTCAAGTCCTGCTCTTTTTGTCTCCAAGGTCTTGACTCTCCAACATCACCAAGAAGAATACCAAAGATGCCACATATTCCACACCAAGGTCGGCATCAACGGAAGATCCGTCAAGGTCATCATCGATGGAGGGAGTTGTCATAATATCGCAAGTGAAGAACTATGATCCAAGCTCCAATTGCCCAAGACGATGCACCCACATCCATACAAAGTACAATGTCTTAGCGACTTCGGCACTGTCCAAGTTGAGCATCGAGTACAAGTCTCCTTCAAAATTGGCGCCTATGAAGACACCTTAGAGTGCGACGTCATTCCAATGACTGTTTGCCACCTTCTCCTTGGACGCCCATGGCAATTTGATAGAGGAGTCATCCACAACGGTCGAACGAACCACTACATCTTCAAGATGAAGGGCAAGGAGTACGTACTTCATCCCATGTCCCCAAGCCAAGTTGTCTCCGACAAGCAAGCCACCCATCGTGGAGATAATAGTGAGAGAGCAAGCCACCAAAAAGAGAGTGAGTGCCACAAGCCCAAATCGAGCACCTCCACGATGAGCGAAAAGAAGAACTTAGTCCTAGTTGCCATCAAAAGTGAGATACAAAGAGTGTGTGAGAACCCATCTAGTGTCCTACACTACGTCCTTTTATGCAAGGACAATGAACCACAAACTAACACCTCTCACACTCTTCCTCTAGTGTTGTCTTCTCTTTTGTAGAAATTTCACGATGTTTTCCCCGACGAGCTACCTCCGGGACTACCTCCACTACGAGGCATTGAGCACCGCATCGAACTCATCCCCGGAGCACCACTTTCAAACAAAGATCCCTACCGCGTCAACCCCGAAGAAACCAAAAAAATACAAAGGCAAGTAAAGCATCTCATAGACCATGGACATGTGCGTGAAAGTTTGAGCCCTTGTGCCGTCCCGGTCATTCTTGTGCCAAAACGAGACGGTAGCTTTCGCATGTGCTCCGATTGTAGACCTATCAATGCTATCACCGTTCGTTATAGGTATCCCATTCCACGCCTTGACGATATGCTTGATGAACTTAGTGGTGCCACTATCTTTTCAAAAATTGATCTTAAGAGTGGTTACTATCAAATCCGCATACAAGAGGGTGATGAATGGAAAACCGCTTTCAAAACCAAGTTTGGGTTGTATGAGTGGTTGGTCATGCCTATGGATCTATCGGAAGCACCAGGTACTTTTATGCGTCTTATGAATCATGTCTTTCGCCCTTACTTTGGTGTGTTTGTTGTGGTCAACTACGATCATATCCTTGTTTTTAGCAAGTCTCTCAAAGAGCATGTCACCCATGTCCGAACCGTTTTACAAACTCTTTGAAAAGAGCATCTCTATGCTAATATGAAGAAATGCCTTTTTGGCGTTGACAAGCTCGTTTTCTTGGGTTTTGTTGTATCTTCTAAGGGTGTTCATGTTGATGAGTCCAAGATCAATGCTATTAAGACTTGGCCACAACCAACCAACTTGCAACAAGTGCGTAGCTTTCTTGGCCTTGTAGGTTTCTATCATCACCTTGTGAAATATTTTAGCACCATTGCTTCGCCTTTGCATGCTTTGAGCAAGAAGAATGCACCTTTTGTTTGGGGACCATCCCAAGATACCACTTTCAATGAGGTTAAGAATTTGCTTACTCATGCTCCCGTGCTCGCTTTACCCAACTTTGACAAACCCTTTGAGATTCATTGCGATGCTAGCGGTAATGGCATAGGAGGTGTGTTAATGCAAGAGAAGCGCCCCATAGCTTACTTTAGTGAGAAACTTTCCGGAGCGCAACTCAAATACCCCATATATGACAAAGAGCTATATGCTTTAGTCCGCATTTTGCATGAATGGGAACACTATCTTCTCCCTCATGAATTCATCATTCATACCGATCATGAAACACTCAAGTATCTTAAGGGCCAAACCAAGTTGAACAAGCGTCATGCTAAATGGAGTGAATTTATTGAGTCTTTTCCTTATATCATCAAGTACATAAAAGGTAAGGAAAACATTGTGGCGGATGACCTTTCCCGCATATGCATGCTTATTACTCAACTTGAATTGGATGACATTGGTTTTGAGCATATAAAAGACTTGTATGAGCATGATCCTACTTTTGCTACTCCTTATGCCAAGTGTTTGACGCACACCTCTTGGGAACGCTATTACATCAAAGATGGATATCTTATGAGAGCTAACAAGCTTTGCACCCCCGAGTCTTCTCTTCGTTTGTTGCTTTTGTAGGAATCTCATGGAGGAGGCTTAATGAGACATTTTGGACGCGGAAAGAATTTCGCCACGCTCTCCAAGAACTATTTTTGGCCCAAGATGTTTCGCGACGTCAACCGCTTCACCAACCGATGCTCTACATGTCGCAAAGCTAAGTCCAAAGCTTAATCCCATGGCCTTTACATGCCTCTCCCAATTCCATATCAACCATGGGAAGACATGAGCATGGATTTCGTACTTGGATTGCCTAGATTAGAAATGGAAAGGATTCGGTATTTGTCGTTGTGGACCGTTTGTCTAAGATGGCACATTTTATTCCTTGCAACAAGATAGACGATGCTTCACATGTTGCTAATCTCTTTTGTAGGGAAATATTGCGTCTACATGGAGTGCCAAAGACGATCGTCTTGGACCGCGACGTCAAGTTCCTTAGCTACGTTTGGAAGATCCTATGTGCCAAGCTCGGAATCAAGCTACTCTTCTCCACGGCGTATCACCCACAAACCGACGGCCAAACGAAGGTGACCAACCGCACACTCTCAGCTCTACTTCGAGTACTCATCAAGAAGAACATCGAGGAGTGGGAGGAGTGTCTACCTATCGCCGAGTTCGCCTACAACCGAGCAAGACACTCAACAACCGACAAGTCCCCCTTCGAGGTCGTCTACGGATTCAACCCATTGTCACCATTGGACATTCTTCCTCTACCACTCCAAGAGCGCACCAATTTGGACGCAAGTGCACGAGTGACACATCTCAAGAAGGTGCATGAAGATACAAGAAACACCATCGAGCGCCAAGTTCAACGCCTTGCGACCAAGCTCAACTTCAACAAGCAACCTATGGTATTCAACACCGAAGATCTCGTGCGGCTACACCTTCGCAAGGATCGCTTTCCCCAAGAACGCAAGTCCAAACTTCGACCACGAGCGGAAGGACCCTTCAAGGTGCTTGCACGCTACAACGACAACACCTACAAGATCGACATTCCACGCGACAAGTACTCCGTGAGCGACATCTCCAACGTCAAAGATCTCTCTCCCTACCATGGTGATAAAGAATTTGGTCTGAGGGCGGATCTTCCCCAAGGGAGGGGAGATGATGCGGAGCATCCCAAGGTCATCCCCATGGACCTACCATCGTCTCACCAAGTGCCTAGCGGACCCATGACACGAGCACGTGCAAGAGCTCTTGAAACCAAGGTGACATCTCTCCTCTCACATTTTCACGTTGATGCACATGAGACATGGCTACTACCTCATACGGACACATTGTGCATACTCAGGTATCATGGAGAAGCTAAGGAGCAAGGAGAAGAAGAAGAGGAAGATGGACGAGAAGACGGAGAAGAAGGAGGGTTGCAGGAAAAGTCCCAGCCACCGGACGACCGGTCAGGACCGGATGTCCGGTGCCTGATGCTCCAGCCGAACCCCAGCGAGCGGACGTCCGGCCCAGACCGGACGGCCGGTGTCCTTGCATCTGAGCCAAACGAGCGGACGCCCGACGCCACCGGACGATCGACGACCGGACGACCGGCCCAGACTGGAAATCCGCTACACCAGCATCCTAGCCAGAACGAGCGGACGACCAGCGCTTACCGGACGTCCGGTACCTGTCTGTGCACAGGATTCGGGCCCGAGGCCCATGTACCCCCACTTCGCCACCTTTTGCACTAAGACTATAAATAGACCTCCCATTCATCCTAGCTAGGGTTAGCAAAGGATTAGCTCATATTTCGTGTGAGAGCTTTGCTCATCCACTTGGTTACCTTCTCCTCGGAGATTCAGCCTCCTACGGAGAAGGTCCCCCAAGCGGATTCAAGACCCCTTTACGGGAAGAACCTCAAGACCTCCTTTCGGAGAAGACCGGCTACCTTTGTATCGTCCCTAGTTGATCGTGGATCGTGTATCTCTTTGTGTTTCGAGGATCTAGCACATGTGTGATCGTTCTTGTTGGTTTGAGTGGTTCTCTCGTGTTTCCCCTTGTGTTCTTCATGTTCTTCGCGGGATCCGCTCCTTTCGTGAAAGATCGGCCGATTAGGGTTCCTACCCTACATCATACAAGGAGCGCTCTCCCCCACAAGGTGCAAGGAGGAGGCAGCTACACGAGCAAGTGTGTGTGGAGTTTGAATGGGTTCGAACCCTTTGTAAAGGTTGGCATGGGCCTCCTTTTATAGCTCAAGGTGTTACCACAGTGGCAAATAGGTATTTACACGATGATTAGATAGCAACAGTGCTATCATACCCAACTCTGCTAGTTGGTACAAAAAGCATTAAATGCACTGTGAGGTGTCGCGAGGAGGAGGAGCCCCGGCAAGGATATAACACCGCTTGTCCAGCTAACTCCTATTAGCTTGACATCATTTGGACGGGTGTCGATAAAGGTAATTTTCCTTCCAGCGTGCCGACACGTGCCGGCAAACTCCACCTAACTGTCTGCGGGCTCAACACCTCACCGTTCAGCGACCAGCTGGCTGGTGAGGTGGAGCGCTGGTAGTTGGCGGGGGTTTGCTAGGCGCGGGCTTTGCCGGGCCTTTGCCTTGCCGGCTCGGCCGGCTGCTGGTGGCTGCTTCTGTAGTTGGTGGCTGCTTCTGTAGTTGATCTTCATGCTTGTCTTGAACCTTGGTCTTCTTAATGCGCTCCTTGATCTCTCAAAGAGCAATTCTCTTGATTTATAGGATCTGCTGGTACCTCGACAGTCCTTCATAGGTTCTCCGGCCAGCATAGGAGCTGCTACTTGTCTGTGCATAAGTAAGGGTGTAAAACCCCATGTTTTATACACCGACACACTCTGCTTAAAAAATGTAAGGTATATTTTATCAAATATCTATGTTTGACCAAGTTTATAAAAAATATTAAACATGTATAATAATAAATAAATAAAATATGAACATGTATTATATGATGAATCTAATGATATTAATTTGGTATTTGTAGAAAATTTCAGAATTTGCAGTCTCGTCTATTGAAGTGAATCATTGCATGGGGGGACACACTTGCAGGAAAGGAAGCCATGATTAAAGCCATTGCCCAAGCCATTCCAACTTATATAATGGGGGTCTTCAAACTACCCATGTCAGTCTGCGACGACTTGAACAGAATGGTACGGAATTTCTGGTGGGGCTCGGCGGAGGGCAAGAGGAAAACGCATTGGTTGGCATGGCCGAAAATTTTAGCACATAAGACCAAGGGAGGCTTGGGCTTCAAAGATTTCCGTCTCTTCAACCAAGCTCTCCTTGCTCGACAGGCGTGGCACCTCTTAATTAAGCTTAACAGTCTGTGTGCGCAGGTACTAAAAGCTCGGTACTATCCAGATGGTCGCCTTGAGGATACAGTGTTCTCCGGGAACGCATCCTCGACCTGGCAGGCCATACAGTATGGCCTCGAGGTCTTGAAAAAGGGCATCATATGGCGTGTTGGAGATGGCCAAAACATCCGGATATGGCGTGACCGATGGGTGCCGAGGGAACCCTCGCGCCAACCTATCATGCGGCAAGGCACCTGCCGGCTGAGGAGAGTGGCGGAGCTTCTCGCGGCGGATGGGTCCTGGCGTATGGATCTTCTCTGCCGACACTTCCTCCCGGCGGACGTCGATGCGATATCCAACATTCGCACCTCGCCCCGCTGCACTGATGACATCATCGCCTGGGCGCCGGAGAAGAACGGTATCTTCACCGTTCGTTCCGCCTATCGGTTTGCCATGGACGAGTGCGAGCGTCCATTGGCCACCGCCATGAGCAGGGCACCGGATGGTCGTCGCGCCATCTGGAAGACCATATGGGGGTGCCCTGCTCCCCCGAAGGTACGCGTGTTTGCTTGGCGGATTGTGACCAACTCTCTAGCTACTTGGGCAAATAAATTCTCACGTCATCTTGAGCTTTCTGACATATGCCCCATTTGTGGTGTGGAACGAGAGGATGGGTTCTATGCGATGTGCAGGTGCCCCCTTGCGAAGGAACTTTGGCATGCCATGGCGCTAGATTGGGTCATCCCGAGGGTTGAATCCGTTCGCAACACGGGGCCAGAATGGTTGTTCACCCTCCTTGAGCCTTTGGACGAGACGGCGCGTATGATCGTACGGATGATCATGTGGAGGACTTAGCACGTGCGGAATGGGATCATGCATGAAAAACGGCCACCTCCAATTGAGTCCTCTCAGCGGTTCCTACATGGATATATCAACTCTTTATTATGCCTCAAACAGTACCCCAATGGTGATGTTATGAAGGGGAAAATGGTGATCAATGCTGCTCCACCAACACATACAGCCAGCGCCCTAGCTAAAGAGGAGCTGAGCTGGTTTGCTCCTACTACAGGATGGACCAAGTTGAACACGGACGAAAGCTTCGTACCGGCTACAGGTATGGCAGGAGGTGGGATGATCCTCCGGAACACTCAGGGAAACATCATTTTTAGCGCTTGCCGTGAACTCCGTACTTGTGGTAACGTGCTGGGCGCCGAGCTCGCGGCGTGTAGGGAGGGGCTGGAGCTAGCCCTCCACCGGACGATGCTGCCAATTTTGGTAGAACTAGATATTTCTGAGGCAGTGTCGCTGATCATAGCAAATTCCGATAATAGATCAGTACATCGCTTCGTGATCCAGAAGATTAAAAGCTTGGCCTCAACTGAGGATAGAAAGATTTCTTTTACTTTTTGTCGTCGTTCGCAGAATAAGGTTAGCCATGAACTTGCTGCTTATGGCCGTAATACCCCCCGAACCGCAGTGTGGTTGTACTCGGGGTTAGACTTCATTGTAAACTTGGTTGTGGCTGAGAGGCCCCGTGAGTAATGAAAATCTCCTTTACGCCCCCCCCCCCCCCCCCCCCCCCCCGGCAAAAAAAGATATTGATAGTTCTCTATAAAATTGGTCAAACATACAGAAAATTAACTTCAAAAAAATACACATTATAGAGTACTTTGTAATAAATGGTGCTAATTCAAACAAGAACTACATCTATTCTTCGAAATTAAATCGTGCTAGTACAAACAAGTCATAACATACCATGCAGCTTAAAAACACACTAGCAGCTCGTACAACATAAATGATGATTCAAAAGAGAGCTTCAGATAGATGTTATAACAAATCAAATTCTAGAAGTGCATTACAAATTTGATAAGCATCAGCAACTCATCAACCATGATGTGTTTACTGAACTCGGTGCCAACTGTGCACATAGGATGAAATAACCAGGTGGAAGTTTTGCGTCATTGAGTATCACATCACTAACATGAATCCTGCTGTAGGCCCCGCTTCTCCTCCCAGGACACAGTTAGACGAATCAGATCATCGTATCAACCGCAGAAAGGTCAACCACCATGCCAACAGCAGGCCTTTGCTCATGAACCTGCGGAATTTTTGGTTAATAAGCAATTGCATCAAGAAGCTGCCAAAAAATTATGCATGTAAAACTTACAGTAGCACAACTGTTGCCTAGTGATTTTGACATTTGTGGCTTTAAAGGCTGGAGCTAAAAATCACAATTCGCACTGCTACATTCCACTTCATCGCATACTCGAACCTTCTGAGTCAAAGAGATACCAAAGATTTTGCAGCCATTTGTGTGAACATCCTTGTCATTTGGTTCATGCTCTGCACTGCCGATGGAGGGCAACTTTTTAGTTCCAGCACAACTAGCTACTGCTTTGCCTGAAACAAGACGAGGCCAGAGAGGTAATGTATGACTGGTTCTTCCCATATCTTGAGTGGCGTTGATAGTAACATGTCTAATATTATCATCCTTATCCAGGCTTCTGCATACGTATTCAAAGCCATGTATCTTGGAACTAGTTTGAGGGAACATTAGCACAGATAATGGAGAGGATGCTTGAGGCATTGCTGGTGTTACTGGCCCACGATAATCGCATCCCTGTGACATAAGCCATTTATATGTTGCACGAGATGTATAGTTGCCATCAGGTTGACAGAAGCTAGAACCTCTTATAACAGCATCAGACAAAGTTCCTCCTTCATAAGGACCAAACACTTCTTGACCTTGCAAGACCTTTTGGAATCTTTGAGACTCCCCAAAGCCTGAGCAGTGGTAGGAAAATCCATGGTTTTCAGGCGGGGTTCTAGCACCAAGTCCTGGAACCCCTGGAATGTTACACATGTTGATAGAGCAATTCCGATCATCACTGTACTGAAAATTTCTTGCTTCAGACGCCTGAGAAGCCTCAGAAGCTGAATTAACAGTACCATCATGGGCTTTAGAACCCAATAATTCTTGACCTTGCAAGACCTTGTGGAATCTGGCAGATTCCGCAAAATCCGAAGAAACACTTCCACCTGCCAAAATGGCTAAAAAAAGTTCAGTAGGGCACAACAGTGTATCAAATGATTATCTCTTCACTTACAACCCAACCTACTTGGAAGCAACATGTCTGGATTAACTTGGGGGAGGCATGGCTTCAGCCGTTTTGAATGGGGAGAGGACAGATGAGATCCCGAAACCGATCCAGCAAGTTCAATCTCCCAAGGAGATACCCTATTAAGGCGACGGCACTCTACATCATCATCCCATCTCACCTGTCAAGTTTTCCATCAGTCATGATTTAAGGACAAGGAATCTAATGAGAACAGATAAAGTAAATGACTAAGATTCCTTGTTCAACACGGCATGCAAAATATGGTTTTAAATTACATCCTATGCAATCCTGGAAACCAACTAGCACAATGCTAAACTCCAGGGTTCACATATCCTTGACTCCTTGTGAGAACTTTGCCATGGGACATTATAGTATATTGCAAGGTTTCAAACCTTGTTCCACCATCGGGAATTTCCAATCACATTAACTTGAAAAAAGTAAAACTGCTGATTTCATCTATGACAAAGAATTTCAGCGAATATTTTATGGAAGCTCGGTTTCGGCTAAATTAGATGCATCCTACCCGATTAATAGCATATATACAAATGTTTGGCAGTCGTTATATGGACATTCAGAAATCTTTCAAATTTGATCTATTATAGCATGGTTCAAACCCAGTAATCCACAGATGAGCCCAGGCTCATCAACTCCCGATGAACAGTAAATTCCAAAAACTCTAAAAAAAATTGGCATCCAAGACGCTAGAGTGCACTAGTAGCATGCAAATTTTCATGGTAAAATGACATCCGAGGAGCTCTAGAAAAAAACAGTTCTCCAAAGTGCCATTTTCCAAAACTTCTGTGAGAGCCGATTTTTTTTTTGTCTAGAGCTCCTCAAACGTCATATGTTCAGGCAATTTTTGCATGCTCCTAGCGCACCCGAGTATCTTGGATGCCAAATTTTTTTTAGATTTTTTTGAATTGTTTTGCTATTTTTTTCTGTACATGGGCGGGTGTAGATGGCCCTGGTTACCAAAACGCCGCCCTTGGTTTAAACCAAAGTAAAAAATACTAAGAGCACAAGCTCCAATAGTTAATCAAGGAGTAGGACAAGTATACAATTGAGTAGCTGCCGTTAGGGATGCAAGCGGATGGCGTCCACAACCATCCCCAAACAGGTAAATTAAACTAACACGATTATTAAAGTAATGAGGATTATTGCAATTTTGACTACGCGGACGCATCCGCCTGCATCCCCGGCTGCAGTATGAATTGTATCTTTGAGTGCACTATACTTCTACTCTGTTATGCTGCTCCTCTTACTAGTAAACCACAGTTGTATAGATTAGTGCAAAACATTGGAACTTAATGAGGGCATATTCTAATGTAGTAATCTTGATTAGGACAAATGGACAACGCTTCACTTTTCTTCACAGGCATTTACATTATTTTCCAGAAATGAAACGACAGGATTTCTTTGGCCCTTAATGATTTGAAATGACCAGCATCTATTCAAAATTCAAGCTGGGCATACTGTAATTCGCCAACTGATGAAAAGTTACACATAACACAAAATGCTGAAATCGAAGACAGAGAACCACAATGCTTTTGTTGCATTTAATTAATAAAGATAGATGGTCATACACCTAGAGTACTATGCACATGCATCGATACCAACATTGGTGCAAATATGATGTGTCAAGCATGAGAAAGCAGAACATACCACCAAACATTTCCACTTCGAACCATGCGACTTCAGGTCTGACTCTCTGCTCCCAGTTATCATCCCAGTTGACCTGAAAAACAAGAATAGTTATGGCATTGTGAACCCAATCACAGAGAAATTTTTTAACTATTGCACCATACCTTCTTTCTGAAGCATCTTCATTTTCGTATTTCATTTTAAACCTCATTCCAACAGAAAAAGGTTGACTGAAGCTTCTCATGAACTTCCAATATGGTACAATGAACTCAGACTCACATAACCTGTCAAGTCCAATGAACTTATTCTATACAAATGAACCGTCCAAGTTGCACAGGAGAAATGCACAAATATTATGAGAATCAAAGCAAATTATTACCAATCTGAATTATCTATCTGAACAGGGTGCTGACGAGATTCTATTTCTTTCTTTAGTTTAGTTATTATCAATAATGGGATAGAGCACTTTCAAAATAGTTGCATTGATGCTAAATGAGCATAATGAAAACGTCCACAAGTAATAAACAGAACATGTCAATTCCCAATATCAAATTCAGACATGACCAAACAAATCTGAATGGCTGCCCCAAATGTGTAGTATGCCACAATTAAATGACCTTTGAGAATAACATGTAATGTGATAATTTAGCATTTACGAGGAAACATAGATGGCCAGACCAATGAGATGAGATACAAAATGTTGGATTGGGGGAAGCAACAAAGAACAAGAAGCAACTCAAAACTGTCTTCACCAGGGAACTGAACCTGACTGCTGAATAAAAAATGAGTCGTACGGTATTAAGAACGAGTATTCAAAATAGTTAGCACAGGACTGACAAGTCGTAAAGTTTAAGATACCATAGCCGACAAGTATAATTTGTTCTAGGAAGACACTATAACTGATTCGCCCAACCTTTTCTTATTATGGTCGCCAACATGTACAACTTGTTCAAGGAAAACACTAGAACTGTGTATTCATCCAACCTTTTCTTATTATGGTTGCCGACGTGTCTAACTTTTTCTAGGTGAACACTATAACTGTGCATTAGTCGAACATTTTCTTATTATGGTTGAGATAAGGAGAGGAAGCGACTTGTACGACCTTAATTAATACAGGCAATTGAGACGGTTATGAAAACAATCAGCAAAGTACCTGGGATTGTAGTAGATGTGAAAAATACTTTTCATAGCCACAGCATGGGCAACATTACCGAGACTACGAAGACTTGAATCCTGGTTAAAAAGTGCAGGAAAAGGGGATACATTTTTTAGCTGAGCAGCTCGGCGCACTCCCAATTGGAGCACTCCATCTTCACCTCTGGACGAGAATAAGAAATCATTGCCGAAGGGAAGCTAGAGTAAGTTCCAATGAAGGCATCGTGAGTTATAAATCGTTACCGGAGGAACAGCACTGCATCCCCAGAGACAAGCTTCTTTTTGTTGACGAATGCACTCCATCCAGTGGTTAAAAGGTGCCTCCGTGGCTGGCCTGTAACAGTTGGGAGCAGACCTGTTAGCCACTCGGGACCACAAATTTTCTCAGGGTTTCTTCAAATCCCAATGGTCTTCGTATTAACAATGGTTGTAACGGTAAATTATAGCCAAAAGACCACCTCATGAAAGAAAGCAAATGCAGATGACCAACAATCTTCACTGTTGTCTGGTTATACACATCTAAATAAGCCATCTCTGTAACACCTCATGATATGTCATAGCATTCTATATATCTCAGGTGGGCAGCCTAACAAATACGCTGAACCTGAGCTATAAGCAATAATAAGCCAGTGAATCGCTCTTGCAGTACCTCGATAGATATGTCGGAACCTCCACTCGGTGCCGTGCAGATCCTTGGCCACAAGCTCCTGGGACGGCCTCTGCAGGTTGTAATCCTGCAGACGCCAAGCAAAAAAGTCACTACTACCAGTACCAAGTCACCTCGAGGCGACAAAATCACTTCATCACCAACGCCATGTACCAGAGGCGGGAAGCAGTCCTCAGCGGCACGGCGCGGCACGGAGAAGCCCCCGTGCGTGCTGGTGTCGGAAGCCGTGAGCGTCTTGCAGAACATGTGGGGCATGCGAGCTCGGCGCTTCGCGGCACCGGTGTCCTCGCCGTCACCGTCGCAAGCTTCCTCGCTCTCCCCTTGGCGCATCCGCCTCTTGGCTTCCTGCAACCATCACCGACGCGCAGAGCTTTGATCGTTCAGCTCACATTGACCATGTCCGATGCTATCATTACTGGCATATTCAGATCAGTGGTAGTGGTAGTGGTACCTCGTTGTCGACCAGGAGAGAAACTTGCGCGTAAACCTCGTCCGTCGCTGGGTCCGCCTGCAGGGAGCACGCTCTCTCAGTTAATACCTCGAACACATTGTGGACACCGTACAGCACGAGCAGCAGGCCGCGCGCGCGCGCACGCACCTGGAGATTGACATCGACAACTCGGCAGAACACATGGGGCGGCACCGCGGCCACCGCCTCCCGGGTGTGCTCGAGGTGGCCCTCCGGCAGGTACACGACGGCGCTGCCCTTCCGAGGCAGCGGCCCCACGGGGCCGGCGCACGCGTGCCACAGCTCTAGGCACACCGTGCCCCTCGGGGGCTCAGCCGAGGGACCGCCCTCCTCCTCGTCCTCCACGGTGTTGAGGTCGATGCCTATCATGGCCGCCGTCAGGTGAGGACGCAGCGCCTCTCCGCGGACACGGAGCAACGGTCGAGGAGGAGTGATGGAGACGGAGCACGTCGCCCGGTGGTGGGTAGGGGATCGCGTGCTAGCTCACGGGCGTTTAATGGGGGGCCGGGAAGCGGAGTGGGTGGGAAGTGGGGAGTGGAGGTGGGGTGGCGACACATGGTGGTGATGGCCATGGGTGGCTATAGGAGGTGGTGGTGGGGAGCTAGCTAGGGGGAGCTCGTAGGGTAGGAGGCAGAGGGGGAGCCAGGGCTACGGACTAGGAGTTGGATAAACCGCGCGGGGCTTTCACACTTGTTCCGTCTGTGACTCTGCTATGTTGACTGTCGAGGACGAAGAGAACTGCTCCCTATCATACAGTGCTGCGCTGCTGGAAAAGAGAAGAGGACGAAAGAGAGCGAAAGGCACGGGAACCGCGCAGCGAGGACGGACGGCGTCGCAGATGCGAGATCCGTCCGCATTCATTTGGGAGTAAACGAATAAAACAGGCCTCCCAACGCGTGGCAGCAAGCGGACCGTCGTCCGTTTTCTGTCCGCTTTCGACCTATTTCATGTCCAAGTTTAGGCTGAGTTTGCGGTCGAACGGACACACGGACGTGTGCCCTTGTCCTGCCATGGCCCGCCCGTTGGTGAGACAGACCCCTCTTTCTCTTTCTCTACCCGCCC
This sequence comes from Triticum aestivum, assembly GCF_018294505.1. Taxonomy (NCBI): domain Eukaryota; kingdom Viridiplantae; phylum Streptophyta; class Magnoliopsida; order Poales; family Poaceae; genus Triticum; species Triticum aestivum. Next base: position 473,247,835 of record NC_057800.1, on the reverse strand, counting down.
CACCGCCCCTCCCCACTGCCCCCTCACCGCCATCGCTGTCGCCATCGCCACCCCTGGTCGCATTGTGTTCCACCAGGGTCGTCCCAGCCACCACCGCGTTATGCCATAGCTGTCTCCGCACCGGCCTCCCGAAAAAGAATTTGGCAGGCGTTCTCTGTGTTGCCGGTGGGAGACAAATTACGGCCGTCGTTGTCGCTCGTCGTCCCTAACCTCTTCCGGTCGGCCGTTCGGTGACGCAGGGCGCCCTCCACCACCACCGACCCCAAAACCTTGCTTTGCTGCCTGCGAGGGGAGCAGGTCGTGCACTATCCGGCCGCTTTCCGATCACGACCGCAAGGCGTTCGACGGATTGCTCACAAGGTACAATGGACAGTGGTGATGAGTTTTTCTTTCACAATTTCATTTGCTCATCGGATGATGAAGAGCTGGCAGCTGCGTTGGTCGTACATGAACACATCACTAGGAAGTGGCCTCGGTACAGGGGATCAATCCCCGACCATGCTCCGGCCTTGGACAGCAATAGAGAGAAAGGGCACACCCTTCTCTATGTCGATTACTTTAAGGATGGTCCACTCTTTAGGCCACATCAATTTCGTCGTCGATTCCGAATGAGAAGGCATGTGTTCAATCATATTCGCGAGGGAGTGGTCGCGCATGACCCATACTTTGAGTGCAAAGTGGATGCCCTAGGCAAGCTTGGTTTCTCTTCATACCAGAAATGCACTGCGGCTATCTGCATGCTTGCATATGGAATCCCTGGTGATCTTTGTGGATGAGTATGTTCGTATGAGTGAGTCCACATGTCTCATCTCATTGTATAGTTTTTGCACGGCCGTGGTGAAAGTGTTTGGCCCGGAGTACCTTAGAGAGCCAAATGCCGCTGATATAGAGAGGTTGTTGGCGATCAATGCCGAGAGGGCTTTCCGGGCATGCTTGGTAGTATAGACTGTATGCACTAAAAATGGATGAACTGTCAATTTTCTTGGCAGGGGCAGTACAAGGGGCATGTGAAAGGTGCCACTGTTATACTTGAAGATGTGGCTTCACAAGATCTCTGGATATGGCATTCTTTCTTCGGCATGGCTGGTTCTCAGAATGATATTAGTGTTCTTCAGCGGTTTCCGGTGTTTGCAAGGCTTGTGGAAGGGCACTCCCCGGAGGTGAACTTTGAGGTCAATGGCCACCATTACAACAAGGGATATTACCTAGCTAATGGCATCTATCCTCAGTGGTCCACTCTTATGAAGACCATACCCAATCCGTAAGGAGAGAAGAGATAGAGGTTTGCCCAAATGCAAGAGAATGCTATGAAGGATGTGGAGCGTGCTTTCTGAAGGAAATATGCCCTAAAGGCAAAAATAAAGTTGTTATTTATATTTCCTTATATCATGATAAATATTTATTATTCATGCTAGAATTGTATTAACCGAAAACTTAGTACATGTGTGAATACATAGACAAAACAGAGTGTCCCTAATATGCCTCTACTTGACTAGCTCATTAATCAAAGATGGTTAAGTTTCCTAATCATAGACATGTGTTGTCATTTGATGAATTGGATCATATCATTAGAAGAATGATGTGATGGACAAGACCCATCCGTTAGCTTAGCACTATGATCGTTTAGTTTATTGCTATTGCTTTCTTCATGACTTATACATGTTGCTATGACTATGAGATTATGCAACTCCCGAATACCGGAGGAACACTTAGTGTTCTATCAAACGTCACAACGTAACTAGGTGATTATAAAGATGCTCTACAGGTGTCTCCGATGGTGTTTGTTGAGTTGGCATAGATCGAGATTAGGATTTGTCACTCCGAATGTCGGAGAGGTATCTCTGGGCCCTCTCGGTAATGCACATCACTATAAGCCTTGCAAGCAATGTGACTAATGAGTTAGTCACGGGATGATGCATTACGGAACGAGTAAAGAGACTTGCCAGTAATGAGATTGAACTAGGTATGATGATATCGATGATCGAATCTCGGGCAAGTAATATACCGATGACAAAGGGAACAACGTATGTTGTTATGCGGTTTGACCGATAAAGATCTTCATAGAATATGTAGGATCCAATATGAGCATCCAGGTTTCTCTATTGTTTATTGACCAGAGATGTGTCTCGGTCATGTCTACATAGTTCTCGAACCCGTAGGGTCCGCATGCTTAATGTTCGATGACAATTTGTATTATGAGTTATGTGATTTGATGACAGAAGCTTCTTCGGAGTCCCGGATGAGATCACAGACATGACGAGGAGTCTCGAAATGGTCGAGAGGTAAAGATTCATATGTTGGAAGGTTGAATTTGGACATCGGAATGGTTCCGAGTGGTTCGGGCATTTTTCCGGAGTACCGGGAGGTTACCGGAACCCCCGGGGAGAAGTTATGGGCCTTATGGGCCATAAGAGGGAAGCACACCAGCCCACAAGGGGCTGGTGCGCCCCCCTTGGGCAGGAGGCCGATTAGGACTAGGAGAAGGGGGTTGCCCCCCTTTCCTTCTCCTTCTCTCTTCCCCTTTCCTACTCTGTGTGGGAGGTGGAATCCTACTAGGACTAGGGAGTCCTAGTAGGACTCCACACCTTGGCGCGCCCTCCTAGGGTCGGCGGCCTCTCCCTCTCCCCCCTTTATATACGGAGGCAGGGGCACCCCATAGACACACAAGTTGATCTTTAGCCATGTGCGGTGCCCCATTCCACAGTTTTACACCCCGGCCATATTTGTCGTAGTGCTTAGGCGAATGAGGGAGTCCTGGACTAATGGGTCCTCGGACGTCCGGCCTGTTAGCCATCGGCCGGACTAATGAGCTGTGAAGATTTGAAGACTGAAGACTGCACCCGTGTCCGGATGGGACTCTCCTTGGCGTGGAAGGCAAGCTTGGCGACCGACTATGTAGATTCCTTTCCTTTGTAACCGAAGTTGTGTAACCCTAGATCCTCCCGGTATCTATATAAACTGGAGGACTTAGTCCGGAAAGGGAGACTCATGACCATAGCCATACAAGCTAGGCCTCTAGGGTTTAGCCATTACAATCTCGAGGTAGATCAACTCTTGTAATACTCGTATTCATCAATATCAATCAAGCAGGACGTGGGGTATTACCTCCATAGAGAGGGCCCGAACCTGGGTAAATATCGTGTCCCCTGTCTCCTGTTACCATCGACCTTAGACGCACAGTTCGGGACCCCCTACCCGAGATCCGCCGGTTTTGACACCGACATTGGTGCTTTCATTGAGAGTTCCACTGTGCCATCCTCAAAAGGTTCGATGGCCCCTTCAATCGTCAACAATGACGCCGTCCAAGGAGAAACCTTCCTCCCCGGACAGATTTTCGTGTTCGGCGGCTTTGCACTGCGGGCCAACTCGTTTGGCCATCTAGAGCAGATCGATAGCTACGCCCCTGGCCACCATGTCAGATTTGGGAGCTTGAACTACGTCGCGGACATCCGTGGAGATCTGATCTTCGCTGGATTCGAGACCGCGGCGATCGCTCCTGGTCACCTCGATGAACATGACCTAAAACTATCATCGGACCATATCCAGGAGATAGCTCCTGTAACTGCTCTGGCCTTAGATCCGGAGCATACGATGCCATCTAAGGACTGGAGGTTCAGCCCCACCAGGAAGGCCACAGATTCCCCGGCTTTGGAGCCGCACATGGACTTAAACTCACACAATATTCTTGTCACCGGAACCCCGGACTCGTCTCCGGATGTAAGTTCCGAACCATGTGAGTCCACGGATGCCGAACTTGATTGTTTATCGATCTTCGAGTTCAGCGTCGCAAACATCTTCCAGCACTCACCCTTGGGCGACGTGCTAAGCTCATTAAAGAACCTGTCCTTGGCGGGGGACTCACAGCCGAACTATATCCGGTTCGAACTAGAAGCTGATGATAGGGAATTTCGCTCCCCACCCGCCACCCACTTTATAGCCACTGTCGAAGACTTAACCGACATGCTCGATTACGGCTCCGATGACATCGGCGGTATGGACGACGATGCCGGAGAAGAAGAGGCCCAGGACCCGCCATTCACCGGACGCTGGACGGCCACTTCCTCGTACGATGTGTACATGGTGGATGCACCAAAGGAGAATAGCGGCGATGACAAAGAAGACCCAGTTGAGGATAAACCTCCTGAGATACAATCGAAATGCCGACGTCAGTGGCGCCACTCTAAGTCACGCCGCAATAAAGATAGCAACACCGGCACATGAGAAGATAACACTCCGAAAGGTGTCGAAGACAATAAAGACCCTGTTGACGCAGCTACCGAACGGGATGAACGGGAAGATGGGCAGGTTAGCCCTGGTAGACAGGCCACACACGAGGACTCGGAGGATGTAATTATCTTCCGCTCTCCGAGGATGAGGCGAGCCTCGGCACCGAGGATTTCATCATGCTTGAAGAACCTCTTGAGCAGGAGCGCTTAAAGTGCCAGCTAATAGCCACTGCAAGGAGCCTGAAAAAGAAGCAGCAGGAGCTTCAAGCCGACCAAGATCTGCTCAATGCTAAATGGACCGACGTCCTAGCAGCCGAAGAATACGGCCTCAAGCGCCTGGCCAAAATCTACCCGGAATGCAAATTACTACCTCAGTTCAACGACGAGGCACCAGTACACATACCACCATCGCGCAATGCGGCTGACCGACCACCACGTGGACGGGACAAAGCGACAACTCAAGCCGAACACCAGCCAGCCCCACCTCATCGCAAAGGCAGAGGTAAATCGTCTCACGGTCATACATATGACCTTCGACATGACCTGAACAGTAGAGCAGTAAATACAAGATCAATCTACCGATCGCGAGGACGTACCTTGATACACGATGACGACTACCTATTAGGACGTGACAAACCTAGTCATGCTCGAGCCGATAACCATAGAAGGACTCCGTCGGAGCTACGTCGCGACACGGCTCGATATAGAGGCGCCGCACACCCTCTTTGCTTCACTGATGAATTAATGGACCATGAATCCCCCTGAAGGGTTCAAACCCGTCAACATTGAATCATACGACGAAACAACTGATCCTGCGGTATGGATCGAGGATTTTATTCTCCACATTCACATGGCCTGTGGAGATGACCTCCATGCTATCAAATACCTCCCACTAAAACTCAAAGGGCCAGCTCGGCACTGGTTAAACAGCCTGCCTAAAAATTCCGTCGGCAGCTGGGAGAACTTGGAAGAAGCCTTTCTCGACAACTTCCAAGGTACATATGTCCGGCCGCCTGACGCCGATGACTTAAGTCACATAGTTCAACAGCCCGGGGAGTCAGCCAGGAAATTTCGGACTAGGTTCCTAACTAAAAAGAACCAGATCGTCGACTGCCGGATGCAGAAGCCCTAGCAGCCTTTAAACACAGCATCCGCGATGAATGGCTCGCCCGCCACCTCGGCCAAGAAAAGCCGAAATCTATGGCCGCCCTCACGGCCCTCATGACCCGCTTTTGTGCGGATGAGGATAGCTGGCTGGCTCATAGTAAAAATACGTCCAAAGAGGCAGGCTCCTCCGAGGCCAAAAACAACAACAGCAAGCTCCAACGCAGCAGACACAAACGCCAAAGCAATGGCGATAACACCGATGAAACTTCTATAAACGCCGGATTCAGCGGCTCCAAGTCCGGTCAGCGGAAAAAGCCGTATCAAAGAAACAATCAGGGACCATCCAGCATGGACTGCATACTTGACCATCCGTGCCAAATCCATGCCACCCCGCACAAACCACCCAATCATACTAACAGAGATTGCTGGGTTTTTAAGCAAGCCGACAAGTTAAACGCCGAGGATAAGGAAAAGGGATAGCTGAGCGAGGACGATGACGAGGAGCCCCTGCAACCAACCACAAGGGGACATAAGAAGTTTCCCCCTCAAGTCAAAACGGTGAACATGATATATGCGACACACATCCCCAAGAGGAAGCGCAAGCGCACACTAAGGGACGTCTATGCGATAGAGCCAGTCGCCCCAAAATTCAATCCATGGTCATCGTACCCGATCACTTTTGACCGTCGAGATCATCCGACCAGTATCCGGCACGGTGGATCAGCCGCACTAGTCCTAGACCCAATCATTGACGAATTCCACCTAACGCGAGTCCTCATGGACGGCGGCAGCAGCCTCAATCTGCTCTATGAGGACACAATATGCAAAATGGGCATGAACCCATCACGGATCAAACCCACAAGGACTACCTTTAAAGGAGTCATACTAGGCATAGAGGCCCGCTGTACGGGCTCAATCACACTAGAGGTTGTCTTCGGATCTCCAGATAACTTCCAAAGCGAGGAGTTAATCTTCGATATCGTCCCCTTTCGCAGCGGCTATCATGCACTGCTCGGAAGAACCGCATTTGCTCGATTCAATGCGGTACCTCACTACGCTTATCTCAAGCTCAAGATGCCCGGTCCACGCGGCGTCATAACAATCAATGGAAATATGGAACGCTCCCTCCATACCGAGGAGCACACAACGGCCTTAGCAGCAGAAATACAGCATGACCTTTTCCAGCAGAACCTTAGTTCAGCGGCCAAGCCCCCGGACACCATTAAAAGAGTCCGGACTATTCTGCAGCAAGACAACCCGGCTCATCAAGAGCTTAACTAGAAATTTGGCCTCCGTCCCAGTCCCGATCAAACAGCGGCATTCGTACCGCGCGTACATAACTACGCACTCAAAATCCCATGGGTATCGATGGAGGCATAGCTAGCTCGTGGTCCACAGTGTGGCTCGGCTGACCCTAGGATTCACACACTTTTACTTTTCCTTTTCCTTTTGGGTTTTTCTCTTTTCGAGGTTTCTCCTGACAACTCGTTTGTCGGACACACCAAGGAGGCGAGGAGCTTTGGCGTACAAGGAATCCCCAGGTGGTCTCTGCTAAGGATTGTTATACCTATTTTACATACCCGCACGCAGCTCGCTCTTGGTCATGACATGTTAAATAGCCTTACTTGCTTATCGCATTACTTGTACAAGTACACCTTGACGTATTAATCACATTACAAATGGTAAATAAATGGTAGCGTCAGCTTATTACTTAATTTTCCCGTTTTTCCTTACCTTTATATCTATTACTCATTGCACACGTACACTCTGGTACATTTTACTTTACTATGGGCTTTCGCGCTCCGCAATACGGTAATAAAGTCCGAACACCTTTTTCAGTGCGGTTCGGCACCCCGAACTTATAGCATTATATGCATCGGCTCTGAATCATGTCTTTGGTCAATAGTTGGGTTGCCCGGCTCCTGTGCTTACTACCTTACGTTCCGCTATATTGGCTAGGGTAGTAAAGGGAGAACTACTGCGATTGTGTCCCAGTTCTTCCGGATGAGTGCCTCAGTAGAGAAAGCCGAAAAATGACTGTCATGATGCAGCGTGAGCTGGTCAGCTGTTCGAGAGGTTTCAAATCCTTAGAGATTTTTTCCGCTTTATGCGAGGAATCGGTTTCTTATCCGATTAGGTGCGTCTAGCGCCCCAAGTTCGTCCTTTCGAATACCAGGGGCTTCGCCAAAATTTTCATTGTCAAACTCCTATGGCTAAGTGAGGGTGATAAAGGCCATATAGTCTGATTTCCTTGTTCGTTGCGCTAAACACCTCCTTTAAGGACCAGAATATGGAGTAAATAGTGTTTAGATTTATCCCAAACACCCACGTACCATCTACATGGGGGCAGGAGCCGATGACTGGCCAACCCTCAGATTTCATAAACGGCCGCACAGGAGGTAAAATTTTAAAATCACAAGCATTATATTACATAACATCATTGTCCCATATTACAGGACAGGATAATACGAATGTTTTCATGGGAATATAACATCCTTCGTACATTGCTCCGCCACAAGGTGGGGTCCCTCCAGGACACTATCAAAATATAGCTCAGGTCGGCGGTGCTCCTTGCCCTTAGGCGGCCCCTCGGTCATCAGCTTCTTGGCATCCATCTTCGCCCAGTGCGTCTTGGCGCGGGCAAAGGTCATCCGTGCACCTTCAATGCAGACCGACCGCTTCACGACTTCAAACCGTGGGCAGGCACCCACAAGCCGCTTCACAAGTACGAAGTAGCTGCTGGGCATGGGCTCGGCAGGCCATAGTTGGACTATTAGGTCCTTCATGGCCAGCTCGGCCGCCTTGTGCAACTCGACCAGCTGTTTCAGCTCATCGCTGAAGGGCACCGGATGTTCTGGTCCAAGGTATTGAGACCAGAACAACTTCTCTGTAGAACTCCCTTCTTCGGCTTGATAGAACTCGACAGCATCCAATATGCTGCGCGGCAAATCCGTAAACGTCCCTGGAGAGCTCCAAATTCGGGTAAGTAAAAGGAACGTTTCCTTCGCAGACTTGCTTTGCATAACGAAAGCCTTACCCACAGCAATCTTCTTGGCCGCCTGTATTTCCTGAAGGGCGCTCTGGGCTTCGGCTCGGGCATCTTGTGTGCTCTGGCGGGCCTTTGCAAGTTCGGACCCTTGCGTCTTAGAATCATGCTCCTGGGACTCGTACTTCTTGACGACGTCCTGGAGCTCTTACTGGACCTCGCTGATCCGGGCCTCGTGCTTCTCGGGCGCGGTGCGTTCCTTGGCCACTTTGTCCTCGGCCTCGGCTAACGCCTTCTTGAGGGCCACCACCTCGGTCGTGGCCCCTAATAAAGTTCATGGCACTTTAATCAGCACGAACCATTCATCCTTCCTAAATATACACGCAGGCTACTGCATACCTTGGGTGTCCTCTAGCAGCTTCTTCACGAGGCCGAGATCTTTCTCGGCCCGCTCCAGGTTTTGCTTCAGTCTGGAGACCTCCGCAATATGAGCGGCAGTAGGCACCAGCGATGCCTTCTTATTCACATAGACATCTTATGATTAGACTCCTGCGAAAATTATTTTGATCCTCTGTTCGGCTTTTCCTTTCCGGACACCGAATAGAGCATCAGGGGCTACTGTCTACACTGTGATATTCTTCTCTACATTTACATTACTTACCTCAAAGCCTGTTAGAAGGCTAGCATAGGCTTCGGTCAGTCCGCTTTTGGTGGATAAAACCTTCTCAATCACCGCACCCATAAGGATACGGTGTTCATCCACAATGGAAGCGCCTCGCAGCGCTTCCAGCAGATTATCTGGTGCCTTTGATTGGACAGAGCTCACCAGTGGAACAGGCACACCTCCTCCTTTCAAGGAAGGCTGCTCGCTTGACTCCGGAGCCGTGTAGGTCTCTGAAATGGTATCCGGCTGGAGGCCGAATTGAACTTGGCCCCCACCACCAGCCCTCATGGGGGCTTCCCCCCCCCCCCCCATATGTCCGGTGGCCAAGGAGTCATCCTTTGGCGCCACCCCGGCGATCTCCGAAACCTCTCCCTGACCTGAGAAGGTCCTTTGGGACACCACTTCGTCATCACCCTTGGCCGAGGGAGAGTGAGCAGGCGGCGGTGACACACTGGCCATCTCCTTTGAATCCAGCGAGCCTCCTGTTGAGGATCGCGGGGAGCTGTCACGGGCCAGACTGCAATAGCATAATTTAAACATATTAATATTAAGAAGTGGAAAGGCCAGCCATTTGTACATGCATAAGGTACTTACGAGGCAGCCCGAGGCTTGGTTCGGGGGGGGGGGGGCGCTCCGGACTGCTATCGACATCCCACGCGGAGTTATCCGCGAGGGAGCCCTTCCCCCTCTTGGGCGCCTTCGCCTCCAGAGTTGGGGAGGCCCCCCTTTTCTTCCTTCCCTCCTTAGGGGGGTCGTTTTCCTCCTCCTCTTTGTCGCCGTCTTCGGTGGCTGAAGAGTGAGTCTCGTCTCCGGACGTGATGTCCGAAGCACCTTTTCGGCAAAGGCCACTCCTAGCCCCTTTGGCTGTTTTCTTGGCCTTCTTATCCGGCACATCATAAGGCACCGGAAAACAGCATCTTCATCAGAAGTGGGGTTTCTTGGTCTTCGGATAGCGGAGCCGAACAGTTAATACGCCCCGCTATATCGATCCAGGCCTGAAAAATTGATAGGAAGGCTTAGACTCCTTCCTCAAAATATGCCAGTAGAGGGTATACCTTGAAAACATGAAAGAACTTACCGAATTGGCCTGGCGTTTTAAGATGAGCCCACGATCCTCGGTTGTGGGTGGTGGTGTCTCGCCGGCCTTGAAGAGCACTTTCCAGATGTCTTCGTGCATCATGCCGAAGAGCTCTAGTAGTATTTGGTGCTTGGCCGGATCGAACTCCCACAAATAGCAAGTACGGCGTTGGCACGAAAGGATCCGGGGAATGAGCATAACCTGGATCACGTTCACGAGTTTGATCCTCTTGGTTATCATGTTTTGGACGCACGTCTGAGCCTAGTCAGCTTGCTCGAAGAGCCCCAGATTAGGCCCTTCTCTTGGCAGGAGTTGAGCCGCATCGGAGCTCCGGATCGGAATCCGGGGGCTGCCGCCCAATTGGTGTTGCGTGGCTCGGTGATGTAGAACCACCCCGACTGCCACCCCTTCACCATCTCCACGAGGGAGCCTTCGGGCCATGTGACATTGGGCATCTTGCCCACCATGGTGCCTCCACACTCTGCTTGTTGGCCGCTCACCACCTTCGGCTTCACATTGAAGGTCTTCAGCCATAGGCCGAAGTGAGGTGGGATACGGAGAAAGGCCTCACACACGACAATAAATGCTGAGATGTTGAAGATAGAGTTGGGGGCTAGATCATAGAAGTCCAGCTCATAGTAAAACATTAATCTACGGAAAAACGGGTGGAGAGGGAATCCCAGCCCGCGGACAAAATGTGTGAGAAACACCACCCTCTCATGGGGCTCTGGGGTAGGGACGATTTGTCCCTTGGCCGGGAGTCGGTAAATGATCCCCTTGGCCAGGTATCCGGCCTCCCGAGCTCCTTGATGTCCTCCTTGACGGAGGAGGCCATCCACTTGCCTCTAGCTCCAGACCCGGACATGATTGGAGTGCTTTCTCGGGTGGGAAAGCTAGAGCTTGGGCGCTGGAGCTCGAGTATGGACGGGCAGAGGAAGGAGAAGGCGTGGGAGAAGAACAGGGAATCCTTATCCCCTTATAAAGGTAGTGAATATCGAATGCCTCCCCACTCGCCTTAAACCTAGACTATTCCCAAGGGCCGTGTAAACAGGCACGGTTGGGTTACCCACACCCGAATTGATGAAAACCCCGCAATAAGGGGACACGATCTTTGCTTTGACAAGACGTGCCAATGGCAACCGCGTCTCGAAACATGGAGTAGCAAACGAAAAACGGTTCGAAATTATGGCCGGACTGACGTGATGTCATGTTACTAAAGTGGTCAGCAGATTGGATTCTGAAATATTATACTCTCTACGGCTGTGTGTTGTAGATCCGGACACGATTGTTTCGTCCGAAGACTATCTTGGAGTTCGGAAGGAGGAACCCTCCTTGCAATGCCGAAGATAAATCTGCGCGCCGGACTCCTCGTCATTGAAGCCAGGTTCAGGGGCTACTGAGGGAGTCCTGGACTAAGGGGTCCTCGGATGTCTGGCCTGTTAGCCATGGGCCGGAGTGATGGGATGTGAATGTGTGAAGACCGAAGACTGCACCCGTGTCCGGATGGGACTCTCCTTGGCATGGAAGGCAAGCTTGGCTACCAACTATGTAGATTCCTTTCCTTTGTAACCGGCCTTGTGTAACCCTAGATCCTCCCGGTGTCTATATAAACCGGAGGACTTAGTCCGGAAGGGAGACTCATGACCATAGCCATACAAGCTAGACCTCTAGGGTTTAGCCATTACGATCTCAAGGTAGATCAACTCTTGTAATACTCGTATTCATCAATATCAATCAAGTAGGACGTAGGGTATTACCTCCATAGAGAGGGCCCGAACCTGGGTAAACATCGTGTCCCCTTTCTCCTGTTACCATCGACCTTAGACGCACAGTTCGGAACCCCCTACCCGAGATCTGCCGGTTTTGACAGCGGTAACTTCATCATCACCGCCAACATGTCATCATGCTGACGGAACTCACCCTCGGCCTCAGCTGGATCAAAAGTACGTGGGACGTCACCGAGCTGAATGTGTGCAGATCACGGAGGTGGCGTGCATTCGTTACTTGATCGGTTGGATCACGAAGACGTTCGACTACATCAACCGCGTTACTAAACGCTTCCGCTTTTGGTCTACAAGGGTACGTAGACACACTCTCTCCTCTTGTTGCTATGCATCTCTAGATAGATCTGCGTGATCGTAGGAATTTTTTTTGAAATATTGCATTCCCCAACAGTGGCATCCGAGCGAGGTCTTGCGTAGATGTTATATGCACGAGTAGAACATAAAGAGTTGTGGGCGATAATAGTCATACTGCTTACCAGCAACGTCTTACTTTGATTCGGCGGTATTGTTGGATGAAGCGGCCCGGACCGACATTACATGACCGCGTTCATGAGACTGGTTCTACCTACATGCTTTGCACACAGGTGGCTGGCGGGTGTCTGTTTCTCCAACTTTAGTTGAATCGAGTTTGACTATGCCCGGTCCTTGTTGAAGGTTAAAACGACACACTTGACGAAAATCGTTGTGGTTTTGATGCGTAGGTAATAATGGTTCTTGTTGTTGGGGAACGTAGTATTTCAAAAAAAAAATCCTACGATCACGCAAGATCTATCTAGGAGAAGCATAGCAACGAGCGGGAAGAGTGTGTCCACGTACCCTCGTAGACCGAAAGCGGAAGCGTTTAATAACGCGGTTGATATAGCCGAACGTCTTCGCGATCCAACTGATCAAGTACCGAACGCATAGCACCTCCGTGATCTGCACACGTTTAGCTCGGTGGCGTCCCTCGAACTCTAGATCTAGCTGAGGCCGAGGGAGAGATTCATCAGCACAACGGTGTGGTGACAGTGATGATGAAGTTACCGACGCAGGGCTTCGCCTAAGCACTACGACAATATGACTGAGGTGGAAAAACTGTGGAGGGGGGCACCGCACACGGCTAAGAAATCAACTTATGTGTCTATGGGTGCCCCTTGCCCACGTATATAAAGGAGGGAGGAAGAGGAGGCCGACCTAGGAGGGGCGCGCCTATAGGGGAAGTCCAATTAGGATTCCTAATCCTAGTTGGAGTCCCCTTCCTTTTCCAAGAGAGGAGAGAGGGAAGAAGTCGGAGAGGGAGAAGGAAAGAGAGGGGGGCGCCGCCCCCTCCCTAGCCCAATTCAGACTTGCCATGGGGCGGGGGGGGGGAGGGACGAGGGACGGCCACCCCTTGAGGCCCTTCTCTCCTTTCCCGTATGGCCCATTAACGCCCACTACTTCCCCCGGTGGATTCCCGTAACTCTCCGGTACTCCGAAAAGTACCCGAATCACTCGGAACCTTTTGAATGTCCGAATATAGCCTTCCAATATATCGATCTTTACGTCTCGACCATTTAGAGACTCCTCGTCATGTTCGTGATCTCATCCAGGACTCCGAACAACCTTCGGTACATCAAATCACATAACTCATAATACAAACCGTCATCGAACATTAAGCGTGTGGACCCTACGGGTTCGAGAACCATACAGACATGACCGAGACACATCTCCGGTCAATAACCAATAGCAGAACCTGGATGCTCATATTGGCTCCTACATATTCTACGAAGATCTTGATCGGTCAAACCACATAACAATATACGTTGTTCCCTTTGTCATCGATATGTTACTTGCACAAGATTCGATTGTCGGTATCCTCATACCTAGTTCAATCTCATTACCGACAAGTCCCTTTACTCGTTCGGTAATGCATCATCTCGTAACTAACTATTTATTCACATTGCTTGGAAGGCTTATAGTGATGAGTATTACAGAGAGGGCCCAGAGATACCTCTCCGACAATCAGAGTGAAAAATCCTAATCTCGATCTATGCCAACTCAACAAACACCATCAGAGACACCTGTAGAGCATCTTTATAATCACCCAGTTACGTTGTGACGTTTGATAGCACACAAGTTGTTCCTCCGGTATTTGGGAGTTGCATAATCTCATAGTCATAGGAACATGTATAAGTTATGAAGAAAGCAATAGCTACAAACTAAACGATCATAGTACTAAGCTAACGGATGGGTCTTGTCCATCACATCATTATATAATGATGTGATCCCGTTCATCAAATGACAACACATGTCTATTGCTAGGAAACTTAATCATCTTTGATTAATGAGCTAGTCAAGTAGAGGCATACTAGGGACACTCTATTTGTCTATGTATTTGTCGGATTTCGGGTTTCGGCAGACCCTTGAGGTTTGAACACTGGGGTGCGTGCGGAGATTTCGCCCCCTACCTACTTGCACCCCTCCGCCATGCTAGGATCTAAACTAAGGAAAGAACAACACAAGAGACACAGGGTTTATACTGGTTCGGGCCACCGTTGTGGTGTAATACCCTACTCCAGTGTGTGGTGTGGTGGATTGTCTCTTGGGATGATGATGATGAACAATACAAGGGAGAACAGCCTCGCGAGGGTCTGTTCTTGGCTGGGGCGATGAACTGCTCGGAGGAGTTCAGTGACCTTTCTCTCTCTCTCTCTGCTTTCCTCCAACTGACCGACCCTGATTTCGACCCCAGCTTGCTTCTGGGTTGGCTGATTCTCGATCCCCTCTACCCTGTGGGTGGCTAGTCCTATTTATAGGGGCCCTGGTCCTCTCCCCAAATATTGAGCGGGAAGGGAGCCAACAATGGCGGGCTAATTTGAAGGGGGATAGCAAGTATCAGCTATCCTGACAAAAGCAGTCTTCGCCTGTGCAAAGCTCTGGTGATGACGCCGTCTTGGGCTCCACGGTGACCTCCATCTCATAGTCCTCCTGGTCTTGGTCTTGTTGCACCGAAATGGCAACCTTTGCCTAATGCCTCGGTACTCCGTGGCTGCGCTTGCCCCCCTTGCACCAAAGAGGGAAGGAGGACGCTGCGCCGGCTGGCACCCGCCTGGCACCCTGAATCGTCAGGGCTTGCGTCACGGGCACCTCGTGAGGTACCCCGCCTTGATCTCTCCGCCCCCTCGTGAGCCAGTCTGATGAGGCCGTGCCTAAGGAAGCTCCGTGTCGTCTGCCCCGCGAGGCTTGGCCCCTCGCGAGGGTCTTGGGTTTGTGTTGGTGAAGACGGGCCATGCTGGGCCCCCCTTTGAGCCACGCCGCAGGCCGCAGGCAGGCAAGTCTGGGGACCCCCGTTCCCAGAACACCGACAGTAGCCCCCGGGCCCAAGGCGCGCCCGGACTTGGCCGTGCAGGGAGGCGGAAGGGCAAGAGCGAAGCGCCGCGGGCCCTAACAGCCTGCGGCCTTGGGATCCGCATGGCGGTTGACTGGACGTGGGCGTCTCCACTTCCCCACGACGCCTCGGCAACTGCACGGATTGGACAAGTTCCTACATGCAAAAATGGGTCATGATTACCTGCAATCGTGGAGGCCGGCGGTTGGCCTTCGCCGGCCATAAGTACGGAACGGCGCGCGCCCTTCCAGTCCACTCCTCCTTATCTTGCGCCGTGCTAGGCGGACCCGTAGTCGTACACAGCCGTTCCCCTTTTATCACTCGAGCGCCCTCTGTCCTTCCTCCGCTCGAACTTCGGCTTCTGTTTTCAACTCAATCTCGAACCTCCCTCCCCCCTTCCCATCGCCATGGCTCCGACGAAGAAGGGGAGAGGGAAGAAACCCATGTCTCCGCCTTGCCCGCCGCCATCGGCGGCCCCCGCCGAGGGCTTGGGCAAGGTCAGCTTGGCTCTGGCCACCATCTTCAATGAATGCGGGAGGACGACGGCCTGGCCCGCGTCCCACTTCTTCATCGACAGGACAGCCACCGAGGTCCCATATCTTGCCGACGCCCTGTGGGTGGGTCTGGTTCCCCCCTTTTTCGATTTCTTCAACGTCGTGCTTTCCCACTATCAGATCCACATGATGCATCTGGGTCCTAAATCCATCACCCTCCTTTCGGTCTTTGCCTTTGTTTGCGAAGCTATGGTGGGCATCCCTCCTTCGGTTGCCTTGCTGCACCACTTCTTCTTGTTGCATCTTGTCGACCCTACCCAATGCTGGGCTTGCGTGAGCTTCATTGCCGCGCCTGAGACGGCGGCCTCTGGGATTGACTTCAAGCTCCCCCTGCCCGTGGTTGGGTTCCGCGAGCAATGGCTGTATGTGGACGCAGGGGTGCCCAGCTCCCTGCTATTGGAGCCGACCTCACCTGCCGTCCCCAATTCGGGCTGGGGCCAGGAGACGCTTGAGAGCCCCCGGCTCGTCTTCGTCTGGCGCCGCTTCGCGCTCTTGAGGTCGCTTGGCGTGACAGCGCCCAAGGTGGTGAAGGAGTTCCTGCTATGCCGCATTGCTCCTCTTCAACGCCACTCTCGCCGGATGTGGGCCTTCCGTGGGCGTGAGGATCGTATGAGGCTCCAGGAAGAGGACCTGACTCCCGAGGTGCTGAGCACGGCGCTCTTGACCCTGGCTGGGGACCCCAACCCCGGCAGCGTCCGGCAGGGAGGGGCCTTGCTGTACCTCTGCCAGAGTAGGGGCGACTTTGTGAAGCAGATGCCTGTCTTTGATGAGTGGGGGCCATGCCCCGCCGGCCTTCAGGGGCCTCGCGAGAACCCAGTGGTGGTGACTGCCCTACCAGTCGGCCAAGGCGACTCATCCTCGAGTGGCGGAGCAGGGAGGCATGAGGCGCCAGAGGCCGAGGGGGCTCCCGGCGCGGTGACAGCGTCGGGCGAGACTCATGAGGAAGCAGCTCTTGGGGCCCGTGCCGCTGAGGCTGAGGGTGGCGAGCAGCTGCCCTTAGTGCCTGCGATTGGGGCCCCTGAGGCTCCAGCTGCGTCTTTTGGGGAGGCGATTGGTAGCGTACATCAGGCAGGCGCCTCTGCCGCAGATCGCCTTGATGCTCCGTCTTCGTTGAAGGTTGATCCATGCGCCCAACTCTTGGGCCGCTTCCGCGTGAACTTCGAGGCTCTCCGGAAGAGAAGGGAGGCCCTGGGCGACGATTACCCTTGTCGCCTGCTGAAACGTAGGAAGTACTTCGCCACTGATGAGTAAGCCTTCTCCTTGCCCGGCTCCCAATCCTTCTGTTACTTGTACTGACCCTTGCTCTGCAGGCCCCTTCCAGCCGAGCTTGCGGAGACGGCTGAGGAGCCGTCCCCCTTGGCTTCGCCCCCTCCACCGTCCTCGAGCACTCCGAGCAGCGGAGCCCTTGTGGTGAGGGCGATCGAAGAGGCGAACCATCCCGAGGCGCACCGTGGCCCCGCGCACCTCGCGATCCTCCTTCGCGGACCTTCTCGTGGCATAGCCAGCCTGCCATGGGCCTCTCGTCTGGTCGTGGCCTTCGCGCACCGTGGTTTCCTGGCTATGGACATTGGATGTCATTGATAACGGGATCACATCATTAGGATAATGATGTGATGGACAAGACCCAATCCTAAGCATAGCGTGAGATCGTGTAGTTCGTTTGCTAGAGCTTTTCTAATGTCAAGTATCTTTTCCTTTGACCATGAGATCGTGTAACTCCCGGATACCGTAGGAGTGCTTTGGGTGTATCAAACGTCACAACGTAACTGGGTGACTATAAAGGTGCATTACAGGTATCTCCGAAAGTGTCTGTTGGGTTGACACGGATCGAGACTGGGATTTGTCACTCTGTATGACAGAGAGATATCACTGGGCCCACTCGGTAATGCATCATCATAATGAGCTCAAAGTGACCAAGTGTCTGGTCACGGGATCATGCATTACGGTACGAGTAAAGTGACTTGCCGGTAACGAGATTGAACGAGGTATTGGGATACCGACGATCGGATCTCGGGCAAGTAACATATCGATTGACAAAGGGAATTGCATACGGGGTTGATTAAATCCTCGACATCGTGGTTCATCCGATGAGATCATCATGGAGCATGTGGGAGCCAACATGGGTATCCAGATCCTGCTGTTGGTTATTGACCGGAGAGTGATCTCGGTCATGTCTACATGTCTCCCGAACCCGTAGGGTCTACACACTTAAGGTTCAGTGACGCTAGGGTTGTAGGGATATGTATATGCAGTAACCCAAATGTTGTTCGGAGTCCCGGATGAGATCCCGGACGTCACGAGGAGTTCCGGAATGGTCCGGAGGTAAAGATTTATATATGGGAAGTCCTGTTTCGGGCATCGGGACAAGTTTCGGGGTTATCGGTATTGTACCGGGACCACCGGAAGGGTCCCGGGGGTCCACCTATCCCGGAGGCCACATGGGCTGTAGGGGGTGTGCCTTGGCCTACATGGACCAAGGGCACCAGCCCCACATAGGCCCATGCGCCTAGGGTTTGAGGGGGGAAGAGTCCTAGGAGGGGAAGGCACCTCCTAGGTGCCTTGGGGGGAGGGAAACCCCCCTTGGCCGCCGCCCCCTAGGAGATTGGATCTCCTAGGGCCGGCCACCCCCCCTTGGCCCTCCTATATATAGTGGGGGAAAGGAGGGACTTCATACCTTGGCCTTTGGTTGCCTCCTTCTTCCTCTCCAACACCTCCTCCTCCTCCATAGTGCTTGGCGTAGCCCTGCCGGAGTACTGCAGCTCCATCAACACCACGCCGTCGTGCTGCTGCTGGTGCCATCTCCCTCAACCTCTCCTCCCCCCTTGCTGGATCAAGAAGGAGGAGACGTGGCTGTTCCGTACGTGTGTTGAACGCGGAGGTGCCGTCGGTTCGGTGCTAGGATCTCCGGTGATTTGGATCACGTCGTGTTCGACTACATCATCCCCGTTCTTTGAACGCTTCCGCTCGCGATCTACAAGGTATGTAGATGCATCTAATCACTCGTTGCTAGATGAACTCATAGATGGATCTTGGTGAAACCGTAGGAAATTTTTTGTTTTCTGCAACGTTCCCCAACAGTGGTATCAGAGCTAGGTCTATGCGTAGTTCTTCTTGCATGAGTAGAACACAATTTGTTGTGGGCATAGATTTGTCAACTTTCTTGCCGCTACTAGTCTTATCTTGCTTCAGCGGTATTGTGGGATGAAGTGGCCTGGACCAACCTTACACGTACGCTTACGTGAGACCGGTTCCACCGACTAACATGCACTAGTTGCATAAGGTGGCTGGCGGGTGTCTGTCTCTCCTACTTTAGTTGAAGCGGATTCGATGAAAAGGGTCCTTATGAAGGGTAAATAGAAGTTGACAAATCACGTTGTGGCTTTCACATAGGTAAGAAAACGTTCTTGCTAGAACCCTACTTCAGCCACGTAAAACTTGCAACAACAATTAGAGAACGTCTAACTTGTTTTTGCAGCAAGTGCTTTGTGATATGATATGGCCAAAGTTGTGATGAATGATGAATGATCTATATGTCATGTATGAGATGTTCATGCTATTGTAATAGGAATCACGACTTGCATGTCGATGAGTATGACAACCGGCAGGAGCCATAGGAGTTGTCTTTATTTTTTGTATGACCTGCGTGTCATTGAAGAACGTCATGTAAACTACTTTACTTTATTACTAAACGCGTTAGTCATAGAAGTAGAAGTAGTCGTTGGCGTGACAACTTCATGAAGACACGATGATGGAGATCATGATGATGGAGATCATGGTGTCATGCCGGTGACAAGATGATCATGGAGCCCCGAAGATGAAGATCAAAGGAGCTATATGATATTGGCCATATCATGTCACTACTTTATATAATTGCATGTGATGTTTATTATGTTTTATGCATCTTGTTTACTTAGGACGACGGTAGTAAATAAGATGATCCCTTACAACAATTTCAAGAAGTGTTCTCCCCTAACTGTGCACCGTTGCTAAAGTTCGTCGTTTCGAAGCACCACGTGATGATCGGGTGTGATAGATCCTTACGTTCACATACAACGGGTGTAAGACAGTTTTACACAACGAAAACACTTAGGGTTAACTTGACGAGCCTAGCATGTACAGACATGGCCTCGGAACACGGAGACCGAAAGGTCGAACACGAGTCATATGGAAGATATGATCAACATGAGAATGTTCACCGACGATGACTAGTCCGTCTCACATGATGATCGGACACGGCCTAGTCGACTCGGATCGTGTAACACTTAGATGACCAAAGGGATGTCAAATCTGAGTGGGAGTTCATTATAATTTGATTAGATGAACTTAATTATCATGAACTTAGTCTAAATATTTTACAATATGTCTTGTAGATCAAATGGCCAACGTAGTCCGCAACTTCAACGCATTCCTAGAGAAAACCAAGCTGAAAGACGATGGCAGCAACTATACGGACTGGATCCGGAACCTAAGGATCATCCTTATAGCTGCCAAGAAAGATTATGTCCTACAAGCACCGATGGGTGACGCACCTGTCCTCCCTGCAGAACAAGACGTTATGAACGCTTGGCAGGCACATTCCGATGACTACTCCCTCGTTCAGTGCGGCATGCTTTACAGCTTAGAGCCGGGGCTCCAAAAGCGTTTTGAGAGACATGGAGCATATGAGATGTTCGAAGAGCTGAAAATGGTTTTCCAAGCTCATGCCCGGGTCGAGAGATATGAAGTCTCCGACAAATTCTTCAGTTGTAAGATGGAGGAAAATAGTTCTGTCAGTGAGCACATACTCACTATGTATGGGTTACATAACCGCTTGACTCAGCTGGGAGTTAATCTCCCGGATGATGCGGTCATTGACAGAATCCTCCAGTTGCTTCCACCAAGCTACAAGAGCTTTGTGATGAACTTCAATATGCAGGGGATGGAAAAGACCATTCCTGAAGTATTTGCTATGCTGAAATCAGCAGAGGTAGAAGTCAAGAAGGAACATCAAGTGTTGATGGTCAATAAAACCACTAAGTTCAAGAAGGGCAAGGGTAAAAAGAACTTCAAGAAGGACGGCAAGGTAGTTTCCGCGCCCAGCAAGCAAGCTGCCGGGAAGAAGCCAAAGAATGGACCCAAGCCCGAGACTGAGTGCTTTTATTGCAAGGAAAGTGGTCACTGGAAGCGGAACTGCCCCAAATACTTAGCGGACAAGAAGGCCGGCAAAACCAAAGGTATATTTGATATACATGTAATTGATGTGTACCTTACCAGTAATCGTAGTGACTCCTGGGTATTTGATACCGGTGCCGTTGCTCATATTTGTAACACACAGCAGGAGCTAAGGAATAAACGGAGACTGGCGAAGGACGAAGTGACGATGCGCGTCGGGAATGGTTCCAAGGTCGATGTGATCGCCGTCGGCACGCTACCTCTACATTTACCTACGGGATTAGTTTTGAACCTCAATAATTGTTATTTTGTGCCAAGTTTGAGCATGAACATTGTATCAGGATCTCGTTTAATTCGAGATAGCTACTCATTTAAATCCGAGAATAATGGTTGTTCTATTTATATGAGAGATATGTTTTATGGTCATGCTCCGATGGTGAATGGTTTATTCTTTATGAATCTCGAGCGTAATGCTACACATATTCATAGTGTAAGTACCAAAAGATGTAAGATTGATAGTGATAGTCCCACATACTTGTGGCACTGCCGCCTTGGTCACATAGGTGTCAAACGCATGAAGAAGCTCCATGCTGATGGACTTTTAGAGTCTCTTGATTATGAATCATTTGACACGTGCGAACCATGCCTCATGGGTAAAATGACCAAGACTCCATTCTCAGGAACAATGGAGCGAGCAACCAACTTATTGGAAATCATACATACTGATGTGTGCGGTCCAATGAGTGTTGAGGCTCGCGGTGGCTATCGTTATGTTCTCACCCTCACTGATGACTTGAGTAGATATGGGTATGTCTACTTAATGAAACACAAGTCTGAGACCTTTGAAAAGTTCAAAGAATTTCAGAGTGAAGTTGAGAATCAACGTGACAGGAAAATCAATTTTCTACGATCAGATCGTGGAGGAGAATACTTGAGTCACGAGTTTGGTACACACTTAAGAAAATGTGGAATAGTTTCACAACTCACGCCGCCTGGAACACCTCAGCGTAATGGTGTGTCCGAACATCGTAATCGCACTCTATTAGATGTGGTACGATCTATGATGTCTCTTGCCGATTTACCACTATCTTTTTGGGGCTATGCTTTAGAGACTGACGCATTCACTTTAAATAGGGCACCGTCGAAATCCGTTGAGACGACACCGTATGAATTGTGGTTTGGGAAGAAACCTAAGCTGTCGTTTCTAAAAGTTTGGGGATGCGATGCTTATGTCAGGAAACTTCAACCTGAAAAGCTCGAACCCAAATCGGAAAAAATGCGTCTTCATAGGATACCCTAAAGAAACTGTTGGGTATATCTTCTACCTCAGATCCGAAGGCAAGATCTTTGTTGCCAAGAATGGGTCCTTTCTGGAGAAAGAGTTTCTCTCGAAAGAAGTAAGTGGGAGGAAAGTAGAGCTTGATGAAGTATTACCTCCTGAACCGGAAAATGGCGCAACTCAAGAAAATGTTCCTGAGGTGCCTGCACCGGCTAGAGAGGAAGTTAATGATAATGATCAAGATACTTCTGATCAAGCTCCTACTGAAATTTGAAGGTCCACAAGGACACGTTCCACACCAGAGTGGTACGGCAACCCTGTCTTGGAAATCATGTTGTTAGACAACAGTGAACCTTCGAACTATGAAGAAGCGATGGCGGGCCCGGATTCCGGCAAATGGCTAGAAGCCATGAAATCCGAGATAGGATCCATGTATGAAAACGAAGTATGGACTTTGACTGACTTGCCCGTAGAACGGCGAGCCATAGAAAATAAATGGATCTTTAAGAAGAAGACAGACGCGGATGGTAATGTGACCATCTATAAAGCTCGGCTTGTCGCTAAGGGTTATCGACAAGTTCAAGGGGTTGACTACGGTGAGACTTTCTCACCGGTAGCGAAGCTGAAGTCCGTCCGAATCATGTTAGCAATTGCCGCATTTTATGATTATGAAATTTGGCAAATGGACGTCAAAACGGCATTCCTTAATGGTTTCCTTAAGGAAGAATTGTATATGATGCAGCCGGAAGGTTTTGTCGATCCTAAAAATGCTGACAAGGTGTGCAGGCTCCAACGCTCGATTTATGGGCTGGTGCAAGCATCTCGGAGTTGGAACATTCGCTTTGATGAGATGATCAAAGCATTTGGGTTTACACAGACTTATGGAGAAGCCTGTGTTTACAAGAAAGTGAGTGGGAGCTCTATAGCATTTCTCATGCTATATGTAGATGACATACTTTTGATGGGAAATGATATAGAACTTTTGGACAGCATTAAGGCCTACTTGAATAAGAGTTTTTCAATGAAGGACCTTGGAGAAGCTGCTTATATATTAGGCATCAAGATCTATAGGGATAGATCGAGACGCCTCATAGGTCTTTCACAAAGCACATATCTTGATAAGATTTTGAAGAAGTTCAAAATGGATCAGTCCAAGAAAGGGTTCTTGCCTGTTTTGCAAGGTGTGAAATTGAGCTCAGCTCAATGTCCGACCACGGCAGAAGATATAGAAGAGATGAGTGTCATCCCCTATGCCTCAGCCATAGGTTCTATTATGTATGCCATGCTGTGTACCAGACCTGATGTAAACCTTGCCGTAAGTTTGGTAGGAAGGTACCAAAGTAATCCCGGCAAGGAACACTGGACAGCGGTCAAGAATATCCTGAAGTACCTGAAAAGGACTAAGGAAATGTTTCTCGTTTATGGAGGTGACAAAGAGCTCGTCGTAAAGGGTTACGTCGACGCTAGCTTCGACATAGATCTGGATGACTCTAAGTCACAAACCGGATACGTGTATATTTTGAATGGTGGGGCAGTAAGCTGGTGCAGTTGCAAGCAGAGCGTCGTGGCGGGATCTACATGTGAAGCGGAGTACATGGCAGCCTCGGAGGCAGCACATGAAGCAATTTGGATGAAGGAGTTCATCACCGGCCTAGGAGTCATACCCAATGTGTCGGGGCCGATCAAGCTCTTCTGTGACAACACTGGAGCTATTGCACTTGCCAAGGAGCCCAGGTTTCACAAGAAGACAAGGCACATCAAGCGTCGCTTCAACTCCATTCGTGAAAATGTTCAAGATGGAGACATAGAGATTTGTATAGTACATACGGACCTGAATGTAGCGGATCCGTTGACTAAACCTCTCCCTAGAGCAAAACATGATCAACACCAGAATTCCATGGGTGTTCGATTCATCACAATGTAACTAGATTATTGACTCTAGTGCAAGTGGGAGACTGTTGGAAATATGCCCTAGAGGCAATAATAAAAGCATTATTATTATATTTCTTTGTTCATGATAATTGTCTTTATTCATGCTATAATTGTATTATCTAGAAATCGTAATACATGTGTGAATAACAGACACCAACATGTCCCTAGTAAGCCTCTAGTTGACTTGCTTGTTGATCAATAGATAGTCATGGTTTCCTGGCTATGGACATTGGATGTCATTGATAACGGGATCACATCATTAGGATAATGATGTGATGGACAAGACCCAATCCTAAGCATAGCGTGAGATCGTGTAGTTCGTTTGCTAGAGCTTTTCTAATGTCAAGTATCTTTTCCTTCGACCATGAGATCGTGTAACTCCCGGATACCGTAGGAGTGCTTTGGGTGTATCAAACGTCACAACGTAACTGGGTGACTATAAAGGTGCATTATAGGTATCTCCGAAAGTGTCTGTTGGGTTGACACGGATCGAGACTGGGATTTGTCACTCCGTATGACGGAGAGATATCACTGGGCCCACTCGGTAATGCATCATCATAATGAGCTCAAAGTGACCAAGTGTCTGGTCATGGGATCATGCATTACGGTACGAGTAAAGTGACTTGCCGGTAACGAGATTGAACGAGGTATTGGGATACCGACGATCGGATCTCGGGCAAGTAACATATCGATTGACAAAGGGAATTGCATACGGGGTTGATTAAATCCTCGACATCGTGGTTCATCCGATGAGATAATCGTGGAGCATGTGGGAGCCAACATGGGTATCCAGATCCTGCTGTTGGTTATTGACCGGAGAGCGATCTCAGTCATGTCTACATGTCTCCCGAACCCGTAGGGTCTACACACTTAACGTTCAGTGACGCTAGGGTTGTAGGGATATGTATATGCAGTAACCCGAATGTTGTTCGGAGTCCCGAATGAGATCCCGGACGTCACGAGGAGTTCCGGAATGGTCCGGAGGTAAAGATTTATATATGGGAAGTCCTGTTTCGGGCATCGGGACAAGTTTCGGGGTTATCGGTATTGTACCGGGACCACCGGAAGGGTCCCGGGGGTCCACTGGGTGGGTCCACCTGTCCCGGGGGCCACATGGGCTGTAGGGGGTGCGCCTTGGCCTACATGGGCCAAGGGCACCAGCCCCACATAGGCCCATGCACCTAGGGTTTGAGGGGGGAAGAGTCCTAGGAGGGGAAGGCACCTCCTAGGTGCCTTGGGGGGGAGGGAAACCCCCCTTGGCCGCCGCCCCCTAGGAGATTGGATCTCCTAGGGCCGGCCACCCCCCCTTGGCCCTCCTATATATAGTGGGGGAAAGGAGGGACTTCATACCTTGGCCTTTGGTTGCCTCCTTCTCCCTCTCCAACACCTCCTCCTCCTCCATAGTGCTTGGCGTAGCCCTGCCGGAGTACTGCAGCTCCATCAACACCACGCCGTCGTGCTGCTGCTGGTGCCATCTCCCTCAACCTCTCCTCCCCCCTTGCTGGATCAAGAAGGAGGAGATGTGGCTGTTCCATACGTGTGTAGAACGCGGAGGTGCCGTCCGTTCGATGCTAGGATCTCCGGTGATTTGGATCACGTCGTGTTCGACTACATCATCCCCGTTCTTTGAACGCTTCCGCTCGCGATCTACAAGGTATGTAGATGCATCTAATCACTCGTTGCTAGATGAACTCATAGATGGATCTTGGTGAAACCATAGGAAAAATTTTGTTTTCTGCAACGTTCCCCAACACTTGCTTGGGGCGGATGATGGTGTGGAAGACGTGCTCGAGCGTGCTCGGGAGCGTCGCACTTTCCGCCAAGGATTCCTTCGAAGGGCGGCTAACGTAGTGGGCCTGCTTGGCGAGGAGCTTGCTGATGAGGACGCGTGCCTTGAGGCCGCGGGCCTGCGCCTGGCTGCAGAGAGGCGCGAGCTGGAGGGCGCCATCGCCCTTGCACGCCGTCAGCATGATCTTGATGAAGCAGAGGCCAAGGCGTCGCTTGTGGCCTCTCAGGAGGCCCGGTCTCGGGCCGCTGAGGAGGCTCGGGAAGCTGACCGGCGGCGAATGGCTGCGGAGGAGCGGGCTCGGGAGCTTCTGGCCTGGTGCCACTCGCTGGAGGAGCAGGTGGAGCTGCGCGAGGCAGCCCTCGCGTCGATGAAGGTGGCCTCTGGTGACTCAGCAGAGCTCCAGAAGCGTGAGGAGGCACTGACACTGGAAGCCGCCGAACATACCCGCGAGTACGAGCGTCTGGAGACGAGGGAGCGCTTGGTGACGCAGGCGGAGGATGATGTTGCTGCACAGGAAGCCCGCGTCCTGGAGGAGGTCGGACGTCGAGTGGCGATGGCGCATTTGAACCTCGAGCACGAGTTCGAAGAGAAGCTGGGGTTGATCCGGGCCGAAGCTGAAGGCAGGACTGCCGCCTTGAGGGCCAAGCTGGAGGAGGCGGCGCGGCGGGCCGATGCTTCCGGGGCCGCCCTTGAGGTGGCGCGAGGTGAGTTAACCACCTCCCAGGCCGAGGTGCTCCTTCTTCGCCAACGGGTGGAGGAGGCTGAGGCCGTCGCGCGTCGGAATGCAGACGAGATACATCAGCGGCGGATCTTGGAGCATGAGCACGGCCCCATGCTCACCACTCTTCGGGAGAGAGCCAACGCGGCCTTGGGCAACATGTGCGAGGAGGCCATCGGCGAGCCGCACGCAGTCAACTACGCGGGCAATCTCCAGTTATTCACTGATGTGGTGACGCAGCTGGAGGCGCGGTCGACCAGGGCTGACAGGTTGGTGGAGGAGAGGAGCCGCGCCCTGCTCAGGCGCGCCTTTTCCCGCGTCTTCAGTCACCTCCGGAACATGGATCCCCATTTTGATTTTGATGCCGCCATCGCCCAAGTCCCCCAGGCTGTCCGAGGCGACCTGGCGCACCGGGTGGAGGACAATGTGGACGCTCTTATCAGGGCCTTCGCCTCAGACAATGATGATGCGATCGTGGTGGCCGACGAGGGCGGGGTGATGGGTGGCCCTGACACCGCCGTCGGCGATGCGGACAACGATGGTGAGTTCAGCGGTGCCAGCAACGGCTCAAGTGGTGCTCCTGAGGACGCATTGGGGGATTCGTCCGACTGACTGTACATCGTTCCTGCTTCCTTACCCCGCATGAATAGAACTCAGGTTTTGGCCTGATGGCTGTGAAAGCATTTTGGAGGGGGGGGCCCCTCATGTAAAACTTGTGTTTATCGTATCAGTAGAAGCTACATCGCCCATGCGCCCACGCCAAGTGGCTGGCTTAAGCGACGCGCTGGTCGGCTAGTATACCTTTGTTCCGCGCTGGCCCTGAGGCAGCCCGCAGGGGGTTGTGGTGTCCTGAGTGTCCCCTGATTGAATCCGTAGGATCTGTAGTAAAACACCCTCCTGAGAGGACGCGGCGGCGGCAGTCTGGGCTGCGCGCAAGCTAGGCCTGACCCGACTCGCGAGGGGAGGCGGCTGAGGCGAAGGGGTAACCAAAACGCGAGAAATTGCTCGAACGAGACTAAGCACCCCTTCCCCGAACACACGCAAATCTCAAATTCGAATCCAACTTGAATCCAGTGGGGGAAAGAGACAACCAAGGGGATGAGCAACGAAAGCAAACAAAAGGCCGCGTCCGGCACCTAGTCTAGTCTTGGACGTCTTCTCACCAGCGCGGAGCTAAGTGCTGCCATTGGGCGTGGGAGGGAGCCCCAGGGCCTGAGGCCGGCACCCCTGAGACTCCGGGGCGTGTACAACCCCACTCATTATTATGTGAGAGTGTCACGGGGCGGCGAGCTTCACAGGCACTGGGCCTTCTTCACAAGTACTGGCCTTGCTTCATATCGCCAGATGAGGGCCCCGCCTTGCGCCACACTCTAGTGCCATCAACGACGACCAGAAACCAGGACGCCGCCGATGGGGTAGAGCGGTCGCTAGCGGTTCCCCCGACGACCACGGGTCCTCTGCCGGGCGCAGGTCCTGGGGCACCTCCCCAGCAGAGGGCCTACCTCCTGAGAACACCTTGCTCTGAACGCCACGGTGGTGATGTCGAATCCCTGCCCCTCTCCTGCAGCCCCCTGCGTCCTCCTCCCGAGGGGTAGGAGGCTGTGGGAGCGGGGCAGCTGCCCGCTGTGGCAACCTGCACCTCCTGCGATCCATGGTTAGCGTATGCCTGCTGAAGAATTAGCGGTACCCGATAATCGTTGCTTCCAGCGTGCCCAGTGGGACCGTCCCGTGACTCCTGGAAGGGCCCAGCTTCTGGCGCCTCGTCCCCTCGGCTTGGGCTGAGGAGCGAGCCTGGTTCGCCCTCGTGTGAGTGTCCTTGGTCCATCATGAGGGGCATGTATTCCTCTGGCACCGCCACCCTGAAGGCCACGCCGTAGTGCTCTGCGCGCCACGCGGTCCTGCCTGACGCGCCTACCGTGGGGTGGCAGCGCGGCTGCCACTGGGGCCCCGGTCGCGTCGAGCCCTTCTTCTTCGCGGACCAGGAGCGGGGGCTGCGCCGCCACCGGTCCGGTGCTGACAACCTTGATGGTGTTGGAGTAGCCTTGGAGCCCGCGGGCGCGCGCGGGGCCCCCGCGCGGGCCGCCCTGGGTTGGAGATGGGAGCTGGGTGCAGAAGGGGTGAGCCCCTGAGGCGGCGAAGCCCAGGAGCTCTGCCACCCGCTCCAGTAGCACGTCGCGGCCGCCCTCCAGCAGTCTGCACTATAGCAGCTCTCGGGCCACCGTGAGCGCGGCCCTCGAGTTCGCTTGCTCCCGGCGGGTGTACAGTGTCATGGTCGTGGCGTGATTGGAGGCCCTTGCTGCCGACCGCGCCTGCCGCGGTGTGAGAGCTGTCGAAGCCTGTCCGCGTCGCCCGCGGCCCGCAGCACCCTGCGGACCGCGAGCTGCCTGGGGCATGGGGTCGCCTGAGGCGAGCGGCTCTGCGCGGGCGGGCCATGCCGCCCATGGGTCTGGGTTGCCCTCCTGGTCGCCGGGCATGGCGATGACAACGCGACGGGGCACGGAGCGGTGGAAGACGAATTCCGGCGCACCCCTACCTGGCGCGCCAAATGTCGGATTTCGGGTTCCGGCGGAGCCTTGAGGTTCGAACACTGGGGTGCGCGAGGAGATTTCGCCCCCTACCTACCTGCACCCCTCCGCCATGCTAGGATCTAAAATAAGGAAAGAACAACACAAGAGACACAGGGTTTATACTGGTTCGGGCCACCGTTGTGGTGTAATACCCTACTCCAGTGTGTGGTGTGGTGGATTGCCTCTTGGGCTGATGATGATGAACAATACAAGGGAGAACAGCCTCGCGAGGGTCTGTTCTTGGCTGGGGCGATGAACTGCTCGGAGGAGTTCAGTCACCTTTTTCTCTCTCTCTCTGCTTTCCTCCAACTGACCGACCCTGATTTCGACCCCAGCTTGCTTCTGGGTTGGCTGATTCTCGATCCCCTCTACCCTGGGCGTGGCTAGTCCTATTTATAGGGGCCCTGGTCCTCTCCCCAAATATTGAGCGGGAAGGGAGCCAACAATGGCGGGCTAATTTGAAGGGGGACAACAAGTATCAGCTATCCTGACAAAAGCAGTCTTTGCCTGTGCAAAGCTCTGGTGATGACGCCGTCTTGGGCTCCACGGTGACCTCCATCTCGTAGTCCTCCTGGTCTTGGTCTCGTTGCACCAAAATGGCAACCTTTTCCTGATGCCTCGGTACTCCGCGGCTGTGCTTGCCCCCCTTGCACCAAAGAGGGAAGGAGGACGCTACGCGGGCTGGCACCCGCCTGGCACCCTGAATCGTCAGGGCTTGCGTCACGGGCACCTCGTGAGGTACCCCACCTTGATATCTCCGCCCCCTCGTGAGCCAGCCTGATGAGGCCGTGCCCGAGGAAGCTCCGCGTCGTCCGCCCCGCGAGACTTGGCCCCTCGCGAGGGTCTTGGGTTTGTGTTGGTGAAGACGGGCCGTGCTGGGCCCCCCTTTGAGCCACGCCGCAGGCCGCAGGCAGGCAAGTCTGGGGACCCCCATTCCCAGAACACCGACAGTATTCACACATATATCAATTTTCCGGTTAATACAATTCTAGCATGAATAATAAACATTTATCACGATATAAGGAAATATAAATAATTTTTTTATTATTACTTCCAGGGCATATTTCACTACAGGAATCAGCTACTTTGCCGTCCGCCAAGGTAGACGTCAAAGGCATGGATGGCGGACGGCAAATGGCTCCGGCAAAGATAGGATCGGTAAAGACCTTCTTTGTCGTCTACTTTCTGAAGCGGACGGCAAAGGGGCCTTTGCCATCAACGGCTGATGGCAAAGAAATCCGACGGCAATAAATTCGTTGTTAGTCCATTAGGTGGCTAACTGCAGTCTTTGCCATTCGCCAGCTGACGGCAACGAGCATCAGGCCTTTGCCGTCGGCCAAATGACGTCAGCTGGATGTCACTGCCCACCAAGGCTTTGCCGTCCGCCACTGTAGGCAAATGTGGTGATCCTTTGCGCAAACGCTTTGCTGTCCGCCACTATAGGCAAACTGACCAAATGGGTCAGATCCCAGGAAGCACAGGTGGCTGCCACGTGGCTTCTTTGCCGTCCACCGCAAACAGCAAAGAGCCCGTTGCCGTCGGTGGCGGACGACAAAGAGCCTGCATTGCCTCTTTTTCTATTTTTTTTAAATCCAACAATTTTCACAGCAAATATATATGACACACACACACACACACACACACACACACACATAGGCCGAACCAAATTTTTTTCTGTCATACATATGACACTTCTATGATGGTAATTGTGACAAAACCCGGTATCATCATAGATGTGGTGGGCTCCTACTTCTATGACAAAAAATCATGACAGAAAATGGGCTTTTCGTCCTGGGCGGGCCGGAGATGCAGCTGCATGACATTCTTTGGGCCGTCCATGACGGAAAAAACCATGGTAGAAGCGAGGGGGAGGAAAATTTCGGGGAGTTCCCGGTTACGGTGGGAGGTCGGGGGCCGAGCGATGCACGTTTCTCTCATACATGTACGCGCGTGTGTGCGAGGCGTTGGCTCTAACTGAACCCGAGCGATGTCAGGACCCCGATTCCAAATCACATCGATCTAGCCGGTAACACCTCATATCACTTTGCGGCCTCACGCACGGTATTCCCACGGGTGTCGCCTTACCATGGCCCGGGACCGTTTGCGCCTTTTGGCTCACGTATATGATATTGTCGCTAGCATCCATATGACGGAGAATCCGGGCCGACATGGCTAGTCGTGAACCCAAAGCGGCACTAACCTATGGGGACAGGCATACATGAATCACATCGAGCATGTCGGTCAGCAGCGTGTGAATCCGGGCTGTAGCACTGGGCTAACAGGACTCCGGGAACCCGGGCTGTAGCAGGCTAGGCAGGACTCCGGATGTCACCGCGTGACATTTCCCCGAAGGGACAGACACAGGAACGAAGTGAAACACATGCCGGCCAGTCAAGTGTCCTGAGCAGTAGTGCTGGGCTAGCAGGACTCCGGTGAACCGGGCTGTAGCGGACTACTATGGCTCATGGAAGCACTAGACTACATTTCCCCATAAGAGAGGCTGCCAAGGATAAACAACTAGGTTGTCGGATCCCACACATACCAAGCATTTCAATCATACACACAATATGCTCGATATGTGTAAATACAACATGGCATCACAACATAACTCTACAACTCAAGTATTTATTCCTTAGGCTCCGAGGAGCGAGATATTACAAACATGGGTCTCATGACCCAACAATCACAACATACAAATCAAGCACATGCGGAAGCTTAACATGTCTGAGTACAGACATCTACAAATGGAAAAAAGCTAAGAAGCCTAACTATCTACCAGATCCTACCGAGGGCACAAGATCGTAGCTGAGGTATCAAGCTAACGTCGAAGTCCACGCGGAACTACTAGCGAGACTGAAGTCTCTCTCTGCAAAACATAAATTAAGCAAACGTGAGTACAAAGGTACTCAGCAAGACTTACATCAGAACTAGCTACATATGCATCGGTATCAACAAGGGGGGGTGGTGGAGTTTAACTGCAGCAAGCCAGCTTTGACTCAGTGGCTAACCTGAACTACGACTGCAAGCAACTCTTTTGAGGTGGTGCACACGAGTCCACATATTCACCATATCAATACACCACTATAAATCCGCTCCCGTCTCCCTGCGAGAACGCCATCCATAGAACTCACGCTTATCTTGCGAGTTTTAGAGTAACCACTTTCACTTGTCTATGACCTATGCAAGGGGTCCAAGTTTCCATATCCGAGGAATCCGGCTATTAGAATAGATAATGATAACCCTGCAGGGGTGTACTTCTTCACACACGCTCCCACCACTTACCGTCGTTTACATGACATGTACTCGGCAACCTTCAAGCGGAAGCCCAACGAGGGTGTCGGCCACGGCCTACCTAAACACCTAAGTCTCTTGTCCAGGTTTATCACCTATTCAGGCTCCATCCGCAGGGAGTCCGGCCGAGGTTTCCACATACGGCCCCGAATGATGTGAACAGGGTTCCCGAGACACCAAACGGGCGCCCGGTACACCGTGCCACGGTGTATCTACCGCAACATAGCCCACCCCTAGGGTCAGCGCTATGCACGGCCGCCAACACATAACCTACAAACACCAGAAACTAGTTTCAACTCCTGGACAGAGTACTAGGGTGATTAAGAAGCCGAGAGGGTCAATTAAGGATCCCAATGAGTGGTAGTAGTTGTTCATGGATCACAAACACAGAACTCAGTTCCTGAGGACGGTTTCAATGAGATAACCCACCATGTACTCCTACATGGCCTCTCACCGCTACCTTTACCAAATTGTGTTCACACACTTAGCTCTCAACAGTAGGACATGTTTACACACCTCCGATTCATCCCCGATAAATCAGACCTGACTCAACTCTAAGCAATAGCAGACATGACAAACAAGCATGAATGAGTAGGCACATCAGGGCTCAAACAACTCCTACTCATGCTAGTGGGTTTCATCTATTTACTGTGGCAATGACAGGTCATGCAGAGGAAAGGGGTTCAACTACCGCAACATGTAACAGTTGAATCGTTGTTGTCCTAATGCAGTAAAAGAGAGCAGGAGCGAGAGAGTGGGATTGTATCGAAATGAACAAGGGGGTTTGGCTTGCCTGGCACTTCTGAAGATAGTATAGTTCTTCATCGGTGTCATCGAACTCGTCGTCGGAACCACGTCTATCGAGAGGGGACAAATACCGACAAACAAAGAGGAACACAATCAATTCAATGCAACAATTATGATGCATGATAATGTCATGGCAATATGCTATTGATTGAGCTAATGCAACTAGCAACCATATTAAATGAAGTTGGTTTGAACCAAGGGTTCAAATTCAAACTCCATATGTGCTTATTTAAATGTCATTTATGCAAATTGCCCTGTACAGCAACCCTAGGTTGTTCAAACATGCATGCAATTGCCATAAACAGATTCCTTGAATTTTTCTGATAATTTTTCATATATAATTTATCTTATTTGGAGTTATAGATTAATTTCTATGATTTTTCAAAGTTTTGGATATTTTCTGAAAATAAATAAATCATTTAGATTTATTTAAAATCCAGAAAAGGTTTTACTGCGTCAGCATGACATAAGAGTGACATCATCAGGTCAACTGTGGCTGGCCAGGTCAAACCTGACCAGTGGGGCCCACTGGTCAGTGACACACCGCTGGCATGAGTCACTGACGAGTGGGGCCGGTCAAAGGCCACGTCAGCAAGGTCAAAGCTGACGCGTGGGTCCCGCGGGGTTAGATTAGTTCTAACTAATTTCGTTAGCTGACTAACTAAACCAGTGGGGCCCGTGTGTAAGTGGGTCAGGGGGGTTAATTAGTGGGCGATTAGCCCTAACTAGATGGCCACGTCAGCGCACCGGCGGCTAGCCGCCGGCGACCAAACGGGGCGGCAGAGGCGCTTGGGATTCGCCGTCCGGCAACCGTTTGACTCGCGGTTTGGCCCTACGGGCTGCTAGACGTGCGCCGCATCCAATGGAGCATGCGGCTAGGCGAGAGGAGGCCGGAAACGACGACTACAACGACGGCTGGCGGCGGCCGGAGTTCGGCTTAGCACGGGCGAGGCGCTGCGCTAGGCTGACGAGCGAGCTAAGCGGCGGGGCGGATTCCTGGAAGCTCCAGGAGCACGCTGGTGCCACTGGACCAAGCGGAGATGCTCAGGAGCGAGGACATCATCGGCCGTGGCGGACGGCGGCTTCGGTCGTCAGTGAAGTAGGAGCTACAGCGTGAAAACGGGACAACGGAGAGGGGGGTTCGAGGGAGAGGCTTACGGTGGTTGCAATGGTGCAGACGGCATGCTCGGAGGAGGCCAGGAGCGGTCGGGGCGACGAGATGGATCTCCGATGAACGAGGAGGAAGAAGGGTTCGGGGAGGATGAGACGAGGCACGTCCGCTCGCGCGGCTTGACGGAGACGATGTAGAGGTCGACGGAGGAGCTCCTTAGCGCATCGGGGAGGCGAGGGGAGCACGGTGGCTGCGAGCTTCACAGTGGCGAGCGCTCGGCAGCGTCGGCCATGGCGATCAGAGGAGAGGGAGAGGGCGAGGGGGAGAGCAGAGAGTGAGGGAGAGGAGCGAGGGGGACCAGGGGGCTGCGTGGCGTCGTGGAGGCGTCCAGGTCCTCGGCGGCAAGCAGGAGGTGGCGTGCGGTGGCCGTGCGCGTGCCGGCGTGCGGTGGCCACGCACCTCGGTCCTTCTGGCAGAGGAAGGAGAAGACACGGGTGCCCCTGGTGGGCTGGGCCGCCAGCCGGGCCACCAGGTGGGCTGGAAGGCCAGGTAGGTTGGCCCAGGTAGATCTCTCTGTTTTTTTAATTCTGTTTTCTATTTATGTTATTTTGTTTTGATTTAGTTTATAACCCAAATCATTTTAATAAATCCTGAAAATAATTGTGGGCATTAAATGAATTATTACAGAGGCCCTTAACTATTTTCAGAATTATTGGAGCATTTTAAAAATATTAATAGTATTTAAATGCCCCAATTCAAATACAAGATGGGTTATTCAAAAATCCAGAATGGCCTAAAAAATATGTGCATCATTTTTGGCCGAGGTTTTCACCTTTATAAAAAATAATGAACTTTTCTAAAGGGCATTCTGTGTTCATTGAAAATATTTTTATTTTGATCCTAATTGCATTTCATTTAGTGCTAGGGCTTGTCATCCCCATTTCAAATTTCAAACAAATATAGACATGATGCATGGATGCTTATGATACTAATTGCAATCAAATTCTAGGGCTGTGACAAGCGAGGCGTTCGGCCCTAACTGAACCCGAGCGATTGCGCTGCAGGCTACACGTTACTGAACCCAAGCGATCGATCGATGGTTGTTAACTGAACCCGATCGAGCGATTCCTTCGCTACTGCTGCTAACTGAAGCCGATTGATGGGATGAACAGTGAGCATTGCGGGGGGGGGGGGGGTTGGATGAACAGTGAGCGGTGGCGTTGCCCCTGGATGAACAAGACCTCGTGGTATGGTGGAGGGTTGGATGAACAGTAGACAGTGGAGGGGTGCCCGTGGAGGGGTGGATGAACAGGACCCCGTGGTGTGGAGGGCTGGATGAATAGTAGATGGTGGAGGGGTGGTTGAACAGGACCCCGTGGTGTGGAGGGATGGATGAACAGTAGATGGTGG
The DNA here is from genome assembly GCF_018294505.1 of Triticum aestivum. Classification (NCBI taxonomy): domain Eukaryota; kingdom Viridiplantae; phylum Streptophyta; class Magnoliopsida; order Poales; family Poaceae; genus Triticum; species Triticum aestivum. The sequence goes on along the minus strand of NC_057800.1, from coordinate 473,212,035 downwards.
AGGGGTACCCGTGGAGGGGTGGTTGAACAGGACCCCGTGGTATGGAGGGCTAGATGAATAGTAGACGGTGGAGGGGTGGTTGAATAGTAGCCGGTGGAGTAGCGCGTGGTGGAGGCTGGATGAACAGGAGCCCGTGGATGAACAATCTGAAGGGGAACGTAGCAGAACTTTGAAATTTTCTACGCATCACCAAGATCAATCTATGGAGTCATCTAGCAACGAGGGAGAGGGGAGTGCATCTACATACCCTTGTAGATCGCGAGCGGAAGCGTTCAAGAGAACGGGGTTGATGGAGTCGTACTCGTCCTGATCCAAATCACCGATGACCTAGCACCGAACGGACAGCACCTCCGCGTTCAACACATGTACGGTTGGGAAGACGTCTCCTCCAACTTGATCCAGCAAGGGGGAAGGAGAGGTTGATGGAGATCCAGCAGCACGACGGCGCGGTGGTGGAAGCAACGGTGATCTCGGCAGGGCTTCGCCAAGCTCAGTGAGAGGGAGAGGTGTCACATGAGGGAGAGGGAGGCGCCAGGGGCTAGGGTGCGGCTGCCCTCTCTCCCCCTACTATATATAGGACCCCTAGGGGGGCGCCGGCCCTAGGAGATGGGATCTCCAAGGGGGGGCGGCGGCCATGGGGGTGGCTTGCCCCCCAAGCCAAGTGGGGCGCCCCCACCCCTAGGGTTTCCAACCCTAGGCGCAGGGGGGCCCATGGGGGGGGGCACACCAGCCCACCAGGGGCTGGTTCCCTTCCCACTTCAGCCCATGGGGCCCTCCAGAATAGGTGGCCCCACCCGGGACCCTTCCGGTGGTCCCGGTACAATACCGATTACCCCCGAAACTTTCCCGATGGCCGAAACTTGACTTCCTATATGTAAATCTTCACCTCCGGACCATTCCGGAACTCCTCGTGACGTCCGGGATCTCATCCGGGACTCCGAACAACTTTTGGGTTACCGTATACTAATATCTCAACAACCCTAGCGTCACCGAACCTTAAGTGTGTAGACCCTACGGGTTCGGGAGACACGCAGACATGACCGAGACGACTCTCCGGTCAATAACCAACAGCGGGATCTGGATACCCATGTTGGCTCCCACATGCTCCTCGATGATCTCATCGGATGAATCACGATGTCGAGGATTCAATCAATCCCGTATACAATTCCCTTTGTCAATCGGTACGTTACTTGCCCGAGACTCGATCGTCGGTATCCCAATACCTCGTTCAATCTTGTTACCGGCAAGTCACTTTACTCATACCGTAATGCATGATCCCGTGATCAACCACTTGGTCACATTGAGCTCATTATGATGATGCATTACCGAGTGGGCCCAGAGATACCTCTCCGTCATACGGAGTGACAAATCCCAGTCCCGATTCGTGCCAACCCAACAGACACTTTCGGAGATACCCGTAGTGTACCTTTATAGTCACCCAGTTACGTTGTGACGTTTGGCACACCCAAGGCACTCCTACGGTATCCGGGAGTTGCACAATCTCATGGTCTAAGGAAATGATACTTGACATTTGGAAAAGCTCTAGCAAACGAACTACACGATTTTTAAGATATGCTTAGGATTGGGTCTTGTCCATCACATCATTCTCCTAATGATGTGATCCTGTTATCAATGACATCCAATGTTCATAGTCAGGAAACCATGACTATCTTTTGATCAACAAGCTAGTCAACTAGAGGCTCACTAGGGACGTGTTGTGGTCTATGTATTCACACATGTATTACGATTTCCGGATAACACAATTATAGCATGAACAATAGACAATTATCATGAACAAGGAAATATAATAATAACCATTTTATTATTGCCTCTAGGGCATATTTCCAACAATCTCCCACTTGCACTAGAGTCAATAATCTAGTTACATTGTGATGAATCGAACACCCATAGAGTTCTGGTGTTGATCATGTTTTGCTCTAGGGAGAGGTTTAGTCAAGGATCTGCCACATTCAGGTCCGTATGTACTTTACAAATATCTATGTCTCCATTTTGAACACTTTCACGAATGGAATTGAAGCGACGCTTGATATGCCTGGTCTTCTTGTGAAACCTGGGCTCCTTGGCAAGGGCAATAGCTCCAGTGTTGTCACAGAAGAGACTCATCAGGCCCGACGCATTGGGAATGACTCCTAGGTCGGTAATAAACTCCTTCACCCAGATTGCTTCTTGTGCTACCTCCGAGGCTGCCATGTACTACGCTTCACATGTAGATCCCGCCACAACGCTTTGCTTGCAACTGCACCAGCTTACTGCCCCTCCATTCAAAATATAAACGTATCCGGTTTGTGACTTAGAGTCATCCAGATCTGTGTCGAAGCTAGCATCGACGTAACCCTTTACGACGAGCTCTTCGTCACCTACATAAATGAGAAACATATCCTTAGTCCTCTTCAGGTACTTCAGGATATTCTTGACCGCTGTCCAGTGTTCCATGCCGGGATTACTTTGGTACCTTCCTACCAAACTTACGGCAAGGTTTACATCAGGTTTGGTACACAGCATAGCATACATGATAGACCCTATGGTCGAGGCATAGGGGACGACACTCATCTTTTCTCTATCTTCTGCCGTGGTCGGGCATTGAGCCGTGCTCAATCTCGTACCTTGCAACACAGGCAAGAACCCCTTCTTTGACTGATCCATATTTAACTTCTTCAATATCTTGTCAAGGTACGTACTCTGTGAAAGACCAATGAGGCGTCTCTATCTATCTCTATAGATCTTGATGCCTAATATGTAAGCAGCTTCTCCAAGATCCTTCATTGAAAAACACTTGTTCAAGTAGGCCTTTATGCTTTCCAAGAATTCTATATCATTTCCCATCAACAGTATGTCATCCACATACAATATGAGAAATGCTAAAGAGCTCCCACTCACTTTCTTGTAAATGCAGGCTTCTCCATAAGTCTGCTTAAACCCAAACGCTTTGATCATCTCATCAAAACGAATGTTCCAACTCTGAGATGCTTGCACCAGCCCATAGATCGAGCGTTGGAGCTTGCACACCTTGTCAGCATTCTTAGGATCGACAAAACCTTCCGACTGCATCATATGCAATTCTTCCTTAAGGAAACCATTAAGGAATGCCGTTTTGACGTCCATTTGCCATATCTCATAATCATAGAATGTGGCAATTGCTAACATGATTCGGACGGACTTCGGCTTCGCTACGGGTGAGAAAGTCTCATCGCAGTCAACCCCTTGAACTTGTCGATAACCCTTAGCGACAAGCCGAGCTTTATAGATGGTTACATTACCATCCGCGTCTGTCTTCTTCTTAAAGATCCATTTATTTTCTATGGCTCGCCGATCATCGGGCAAGTCAGTCAAAGTCCATACTTCGTTTTCATACATGGATCCTATCTCGGATTTCATGGCTTCCAGCCATTTGTCGGAATCTGGGCCCGCCATCGCTTCTTCATAGTTCGAAGGTTCACCGTTGTCTAACAACATGATTTCCAAGACAGGGTTGCCATACCACTCTGGTGCGGAACGTGTCCTTGTGGACCTACGGAGTTCAGTAGCAACTTGATCTGAAGTTTCATGATCATCATCATTAACTTCCTCTCTAGTCGGTGCAGGCACCTCAGGAACAATTTCCTGAGCTGCGCCACTCTTCGGTTCAAGAGGCAATACTTCATCAAGTTCTACTTTCCTCCCACTTACTTCTTTCGAGAGAAACTCTTTCTCTAGAAAGGATCCATTCTTGGCAACAAAGATCTTGCCTTCGGATCTGAGGTAGAAGGTATACCCAATAGTTTCTTTAGGGTATCCTATGAAGACGCATTTTTTCGACTTGGGCTCGAGCTTTTCAGGTTGAAGTTTCTTGACATAAGCATCGCATCCTCAAACTTTTAGAAACGACAGCTTATGTTTCTTCCCAAACCATAATTCATACGGTGTCGTCTCAACGGATTTCGACGGAGCCCTATTTAAAGTGAATGCGGCAGTCTCTAAAGCATAGCCCCAAAATGATAGTGGTAGATCAGTAAGATACATCATAGATCGCACCATATCCAATATGGTGCAATTACGACGTTCGGACACACCATTACGCTGAGGTGTTCCAGGCGACATGAGTTGTGAAACTATTCCACATTTCCTTAAGTGCGTGCCAAATTCGTTACTCAAGTATTCCCCCCCCCCACGATCTGATCGCAAGAACTTGATTTTCCTGTCACATGGATTCTCAACCTCACTCTGAAATTCCTTGAACTTTTCAAAGGTCTCAGACTTGTGTTTCATTAAGTAGACATACCCATATGTACTCAAGTCATCAGTGAGGGTGAGAACATAACGATAGCCACCGCGAGCCTCAACACTCATTGTACCGCACACATCAGTATGTATGATTTCCAATAAGTTGGTTGCTCGCTCCATTGTTCTTGAGAATGGAGTCTTGGTCATTTTACCCATGAGGCATGGTTCACACGTGTCAAATGATTCGTAATCAAGAGACTCCAAAAGTCCATCTGCATGGAGCTTCTTCATGCGTTTGACACCTATATGACCAAGGCGGCAATGCCACAAGTATGTGGGACTATCATTATCAACCTTACATCTTTTGGTATTCACACTATGAATATGTGTAACATTACGCTCGAGATTCATTAAGAATAAACCATTCACCAGTGGGGCATGACCATAAAACATATCTCTCATATAAATAGAACAACCATTATTCTCGGATTTAAATGAGTAGCCATCTCGAATTAAACGTGATCCTGATACAATGTTCATGCTCAAAGCTGGCACTAAATAACAATTATTGAGGTTTAAAACTAATCCCATAGGTAAATGTAGAGGTAGCGTGGCAACGGCGATCACGTCGACCTTGGAACCATTCCCGACACGCATCGTCACCTCATCCTTTGCCAGTCTCCGCTTATTCCGCAGCTCCTGCTTTGAGTTACAAATGTGAGCAACCGCACCGGTATCAAATACCCAGGAGCTACTACGAGCACTGGTAAGGTACACATCAATTACATGTATATCACATATACCTTTAGTGTTGCCGGCCTTCTTGTCCGCTAAATATTTGGGGCAGTTCCGCTTCCAGTGACCACTTCCCTTGCAATAAAAACACTCAGTCTCAGGCTTGGGTCCAGTCTTTGGCTTCTTCCCGGCAGCTTGCTTACCGGGCGCGGCAACCCCCTTGCCGTCCTTCTTTAAGTTCTTCTTACCCTTGCCTTTCTTAAACTTAGTGGTTTTATTCACCATCAACACTTGATGTTCCTTTTTGATCTCCACCTCCGCTGATTTTAGCATTGAATATACCTCAGGAATGGTATTTTCCATGCCCTGCATATTGAAGTTCATCACAAAGCTCTTGTAGCTCGGTGGAAGCGACTGAAGGATTCTATCAATGACCGCGTCATCCGGGAGATTAACTCCTAGCTAAGTCAAGTGGTTATGCAACCCAGACATTTTGAGTATGTGCTCACTGACAGAACTATTTTCCTCCATCTTACAACTGAAGAACTTGTCGGAGACTTCATATCTCTCGACCCGGGCATGATCTTGGAAAACCATTTTCAGCTCTTCGAACATCTCATATGCTCCGTGTTGCTCAAAACGCTTTTGGAGCCCCGGTTCTAAGTTGTAAAGCATGTCACACTGAACGAGGGAGTAATCATCAGCACGTGACTGCCAAGCGTTCATAACGTCTTGGTTCTCTGGGATGGGTGCGTCACCTAGCGGTGTGTCAGGACCCCGACTCGATGTCACATCGATCTAGCCGGTAACACCTCATATCACTTTGCGGCCTCACGCACGGTATCCCCACGGGTGTCGTCTTACCTTTTCCCGGGACCGTTTGCGCCTTTTGGCTCACGTATATGATAGTGTCGCTAGCAATTACTATCAACATGAAGTAAGTAGAGTGAATCTCGGGTTCAAAACCCAGGGATAGAATACCTACTACTAAATGGCATCACGGGATGCTTTCGATAATGACGGCCAGAGTCATCACACTGGAACATAAATCATGGCTAGACTACTAGATGATCCCCTGAGACACCTAGGGTCATAATAATAACTCCAACATAAAGGTTGAGGCAGTAGAGTACCTCAGCTCAACAATTTGTGTGATTAACCTGGCCTAACAGACATTGAAACCGGAGCAAAAGGATTTGCAAATGCATCAGACTCTTTAGAAACCTGGGATGACTCGGACAACATAACGGCTGTAAATGCTCGGAAAAGATTTGAGACATTCACAAAAATGGTGGCATAACCACTTAGAAGCACAATATCAAGGTTCCGAGATCAACAATTATCATACGGAAGTAGTAGGAACTGAACTGAGACTTAAATCCAACAATCTTATAAGTCCACTGATTAGTAACACGTGATCCTGATAGAAAGAAGAGATAGCCTAGTTTCTTAACCCCGTAGGAAAGATAAGATGACTCAGATCAGAAGGGCATGAGGTATAAGGAGTAAAAAGAGCCTTACGTTCCATCCCACAATCAATTCCCTTATATAACTAAAGAATTTCTAGACTCAACTTCGATCAGTTTGGCTTGGTAATCCTACAGGCAGTCAAGCTCTGATACCAACACTGTCAGGACCCCGACTCAATGCCACATCGATCTAGCATGTAACACCTCATATCACTTTGCGGCCTCACGCACGGTATTCCCACGGGTGTCGCCTTACCTTTGCCCGGGACCGTTTGCGCCTTTTGGCACACGTATATGACAGTGTCGCTAGCATCCATATGATAAGGAGCCCGGGGCTGACATGGCTAGTCGTAAACCCAAAGTGGCACAGACTTACAGGGACAGGCATCCATGACCCAGCATCGAACGTGTCGGTCATCAGCGAGTGAATCCAGGCTGTAGCACTGGGCTAGCAGGACTCCGGTGAACCGGGCTGTAGCGGGCTAACAGGACTCCGGTATTCATCGCGTGACATTTCCCCGAAGGGACAGACACAGGAACGAAGAAGGACACATGCCGGCCAGCCTAAGTGTTCCGGAGCAGTAGCAAGCTACCATGGCTCGGTGGAAACACTAGGAGACATTTCCCGATAAGAGAGGCTACTAAAGATAAACAACTAGATAGTCAGATCCCACACATACCAAGCATTTCAATAACATACACACAATATGCTCGATATGTGCAAACACAACATGGCATCACAGCATGACTCTACGACTCAAGTAATTTATTCAATAGGCTCCGAGGAGCGAGATATTACAAACAGGGGTCTCATGACCCAACATTCAGAGCATACAAATCAAAGCACAAGCGGAAGCTATCATGTCTGGGTACAGACATCTATAAATGAAAAAGGCTGAGAAGCCTGACTATCTATCAGATCCTGCCGAGGGCACAAGATCGTAGCTGAGGTAACCAGCTAAACGTCGAAGTCTACGTGGAACTACTAGTGAGACTGAAGTCTCTCTGCAAAAACATAAAATAGGCAAACGTGAGTACAAATGTACCCAGCAAGACTTACATCAGAACTAACTACATATGCATCATTTTCAACAAGGGGATGGTGGGGTTTAACTGCAGCAAGCGAGCTTTGACTCGGTGGCTATCCTAAACTACGACTGCAAGCGACTCTTTGAGGTGGCGCACACGAGTCCACATATTCACCATATCAATACACCACTATGGATCCGCTCCCGTCTCCCTACGAGAACGCCATCCATAGCACTCACGCTTATCTTGCGCATTTTAAAGTATCCACTTTCACTTGTCTATGAACTGATATAAGCAATCCAGAAGTCCTTTTCCGCGGACACGGTTATTCGAATAGATCATGTTAACCCTGCAGGGGTGTACTTCTTCATACATGTTTCCACCACTTAGCGTCTGCACACGACATGTGCTCGGCAGACTTCAAGCGAAAGCCGACGTGGGTGTAGACCACGACCTACCTAAACACTTAAGCCTCTAGTCCAGGTTTATCGCCTATTCAGGTTCCATCCGCAGGGAGTCCGGCCGAGGTTTCCCATACGGCCCCGAACGATGTGAACAGGGTTCCCAAGATACCTAACGGGTATTCGGTACACCGTGCCACGTACCTACCGCATCACAGCCCACCCCTACGGTCAGCGCTAGCCACGGCCACCGTTCGACGCGCGGGAGCAAGAGCTTTCCAACGAGCCCAAGCACGGCCTCGCCCGTGCCCTGTAGCGCGATCCCGCGTCGCGCCGCCGTCTCGGGCCTCGCCGGCGTCACGTCGCCGGTGGGTTTGACCCACTTTGACCACGGCAGGACACCCCCTGAGTCCCTGACAGGTGGGCCCAGCCCTGTAGCTAATTAGGATTAGCGCTAACCACTGTTAGTTAACCCCCTGACACTGACTAGTGGGCCCCAGCGCCACTAATTAGTAATTAGGATTAAACTAACCCTGTTTAACCCCCCTGTCACTGACGTGTGGGCCCCACACGTCAGGTTTGACTTCAGCCAGCCGCAGTTGACCACTGACGTCATGCTGACGTCATGTTGGCGCAATAATTATAATTTTTTTTATCCTCTGGAAATATTGGCAAGAGGTAAAATCCAAACCAATATTTTTGGTGTCTCAGAAACATTTTCTTGGACACATTTGAAGCAATTTTTATCTTGATCATTTTTTTAAGGGATTCTGAGGCTTTGAAAATTCCTCAATTCAAATTTTATTTGAATTTAAACATGATGCAGCAACCAAGCTAGTCCAAGGCCAGGGTAAAGCTAGGGATGTGACACGGTGCTTCTAGGACATAATCTTTCTTGGCAGCTATGAGGATGATCCTCAGGTTCCGGACCCAGTCCGTATAGTTGCTGCCATCATCTTTCAGCTTGGTTTTCTCTAGGAACGCGTTGAAGTTGAGGGCAACATTAGCGTGGGCCATTTGATCTACAAGACATAATGTAAAGATTTTAGACTAAGTTCATGATAATTAAGTTCATCTAATCAAATTATTCAATGAACTCCCACTCAGATAGACATCCCTCTAGTCATCTAAGCGAAACATGATCCGAGTCAACTAGGCCGTGTCCGATCATCACGTGAGACGGACTAGTCAACATCGGTGAACATCTTCATGTTGATCGTATCTTCTATACGACTCATGCTCGACCTTTCGGTCTTCCGTGTTCTGAGGCCATGTCTGTACATGCTAGGCTCGTCAAGTCAACCTAAGTGTATTGCGTGTGTAAATCTGGCTTACACCCGTTGTATTCGAACGTTAGAATCTATCACACCCGATCATCACGTGGTGCTTCGAAACAACGAACCTTCGCAACGGTGCACAGTTAGGGGGAACACTTTCTTGAAATTAATATGAGGGATCATCTTATTTAAGCTACCGTCGTTCTAAGCAAATAAGATGTAAAACATGATAAACATCACATGCAATCAAATAGTGACATGATATGGCCAATATCATTTGCTCCTTTTGATCTCCATCTTCGGGGCTCCATGATCATCGTTGTCACCGGCATGACACCATGATCTCCATCATCATGATCTCCATCATCGTGTCTTCTTGAAGTTGTCTCGTCATCTATTACTTCTACTACTATGGCTAACGCTTTAGCAATAAAGTAAAGTAATTACATGACGTTTATGTTGACACGCATGTCATAAATAAATTAAGACAACTCCTATGGCTCCTGCCGGTTGTCATACTCATCGACATGCAAGTCGTGATTCCTATTACAAGAACATGATCAATCTCATACATCACATATATCATTCATCACATCCTTTGGCCATATCACATCACACGGCACATGCTGCAAAAACAAGTTAGACGTCCTCTAATTGTTGTTGCAAGTTTTTATGTGGCTGCTATAGGTTTCTAGCAAGAACGTTTCTTACCCACGCCAAAACCAGAACGTGATATGCCAATTTCTATTTACCCTTCATAAGGACCCTTTTCATCGAATCCGATCCGACTAAAGTGGGAGAGACAGACACCCGGTAGCCACCTTATGCAACTAGTGCATGTCAGTCGGTGGAACCAGTCTCACGTAAGCGTACGTGTAAGGTCGGTTCGGGCCGCTTCATCCCACGATGCCGCCGAATCAAGATAAGACTAGTAATGGCAAGTAAATTGACAATATCGACGCCCACAACTGCTTTGTGTTCTACTCGTGCATAGAAACTACGCATAGACCTGGCTCATGATGCCACTGAAGGGGAACGTAGCAGAATTTTAAAATTTTCTACACATCACCAAGATCAATCTATGGAGTCATCTAGCAACGAGGGAGAGGGGAGTGCATCTACATGCCCTTGTAGATCGCGAGCGGAAGCGTTCAAGAGAACGGGGTCGATGGAGTCGTACTCGTCGTGATCCAAATCATCAATGACCTAGCGCCGAACGGACAGCACCTCCACATTCAACACACGTACGGTTGGGAAGACGTCTCCTCCAACTTGATCTAGCAAGGGGGAAGGAGAGGTTGATGGAGATCCAGCAGCACGACGGCATGGTGGTGGAAGCAACGGTGATCTCGGCAGGGCTTCGCCAAGCTCAGCGAGAGGGAGAGGTGTCACGGGAGGGAGAGGGAGGTGCCAGGGTCTAGGGTGCGGCTGCCCTCCCCCCCACTATATATAGGACCCCTAGGGGGCGCCGTCCCTAGGAGATGGGATCTCCAAGGGGCGGCGGCGGCCAAGGGGGTGGCTTGGCCCCCAAGCCAAGTGGGGCGCCCCCACCCCTAGGGTTTCCAACCCTAGGCGCAGGGGGAGGCCCATGGGGGCGGGCGCACCAGCCCACCAGGGGCTGGTTCCCCTCCCACTTCAGCCCATGGGGCCCTCCGGGATAGGTGGCCCCACCCGGTGGACCCCCGGGACCCTTCCGGTGGTCCCGGTACAATACCGATTACCCCCCAAACTTTCTCGATGGCCGAAACTTGACTTCCTATATATAAATCTTCACCTCCGGACCATTCCGGAACTCTTCGTGACGTCCGGGATCTCATACAAGACTCCAAACAACTTTCGGGTTACCGTATACTAATATCTCAACAACCGTAGCGTCACCGAACCTTAAGTGTGTAGACCCTACGGGTTCGGGAGACACGCAGACATGACCGAGATGACTCTCCGGTCAATAACCAATAGCGGGATCTGGATACCCATGTTGGCTCCCACATGCTCCTCGATGATCTCATCGGATGAACCATGATGTCGAGGATTCAATCAATCTTGTATACAATTCCCTTTGTCAATCGGTACGTTACTTGCCCGAGACTCGATCATCGGTATCCCAATACCTCGTTCAATCTCGTTACCGGCAAGTCACTTTACTCGTACCATAATGCATGATCCCGTGATCAACCACTTGGTCACATTGAGCTCATTATGATGATGCATTACCGAGTGGGCCCAGAGATACCTCTCCGCCATACGGAGTGACAAATCCCAGTCTCGATTCGTGCCAACCCAACAGACACTTTCGGAGATACCCATAGTGTACCTTTATAGTCACCCAGTTACGTTGTGACGTTTGGCACACCCAAAGCACTCCTACGGTATCCGGGAGTTGCACAATCTCATGGTCTAAGGAAATGATACTTGACATTTGGAAAAGCTCTAGCAAACGAACTACACGATCTTTAAGATATGCTTAGGATTGGGTCTTGTCCATCACATCATTCTCCTAATGATGTTATCCCGTTATCAATGACATCCAATGTCCATAGTCAGGAAACCATGACTATCTTTTGATCAACGAGCTAGTCAACTAGAGGCTCACTAGGGACGTGTTGTGGTCTATGTATTCACACATGTATTACGATTTCCGGATAACACAATTATAGCATGAACAATAGACAATTATCATGAACAAGGAAATATAATAATAACCATTTTATTATTGCCTCTAGGGCATATTTCCAACACAGTCGCAGGTGGAGGCTGGAGGAGGTCGACGGTGGATGAACAGTAACTCGTGGAGGCTGGAGGGGGTCGATGGTGGAGATGAACAGTATCCCGTGGAGTCCCATTTTGCGGCACGCCACACCCCTCCTGATGAACAGGACCCCCGTTTCGACCGTAGCGCTCCAACACAAGTCCGTTTTGTCCTTTTTGCGGTACGCCACACCCCTCCCGATCAACAGGACCCCCGTTTCGACCGTAGGAGGTCCGTTTCCTCCGTTTTGCGATACGCCAGACCCCTCCCGATGAACAGGATCCCGTTTCGAACGTGGCCGGTCGAACACAAGGCCGTTTCCTCTGTTCTGCGGTACGCCAGGCCTCATTTCCATCACGTGTTCCGTCGAAGCCCTCTCGGTGAACACAACGCATTCCGTTGCCTCCCCATGAACACGACGACGACGCTGTTTCTCCGTTCTGACCCAGCCATGTACACGAGCCCTGGCCATACGTATGCGCGAGTAGGCATTCGAGACCCCGCCCGTATGTACACATACGTGGCCGTATTTTCTTTCTTGCACCCTGGCCGCTATACGTACGTGTACATGCTACGTGCGCGCCTCTACTACGACACATGCGCGCCTCTACATCGACTAGTATATATGTACGTACACGTTCGCGACCAAAATGACAACGCTACGTACGCTTCGACCAGGTGGGTCCCGACTGTCACGCACTTCCTTGTGTGCGAAGGTGTAGCTGGTGGGTCCTAGCAGTCAGGGGCAAACGTTTTTTCACGAAATACGGTGCCCCGTCCGGTGGGTCCCCACTGTCAGGTGGAGGAATAATTATTTTGCGCGTAATAAGGAGGCACTTCCCTTCCGCGGCCGTGGACCCAGCTGTCAGCGTCTCCACGCACAGTACTCTTCCGATGGAAGTCGGCCGTTGACCACATTGACCATGCCGCGCCGAGAGCACCACGACGGTGGATGACGGCGAGGCCTAGGAAGGGGACGACGCGGAGCCGGGGAAGACGCGGCAGTGGAAGCCCGCGTGGAGAGGAGTACGAGGGTTCACTGGTTCGGCTGCAGTGTGAGGCTGCCGTCGCCGCAGGGCCTGGCCAGCGGTGGGAATAGTAGGGGGCGGTGAGGCCTCCATGGCAGCACAGCCGGCCATGGGAGGCAGGAGCATGCGGCATGACCGGCGCTGCTTTGGGTGGCTGGAGCAAGAAGACCAGAGGTTGAAGAAGCACTACGGCCGTTGGATGGACATCGTACGGTTACTGGAGCTAGAATCGTTCATATTGACTAAGTTGACAAAGCCCTTCGTCCCCGTCAACTTAGTAGGCCCACAAGTCAGCCTCCCACCAAGGTGGGTCCCAGCTAGATGGGGAGTATTCATTTTTTGTGTGTAATAAGGAGGCACTTCCGGTGGGTCCGAGCTGACAGCGGGGGGAACGTTTTTTTTGCGAACTACGGTGGCCCGTCCGGTGGGTCCCAACAGTCAGGGGGAAACGATTTTTTCGCAAAATACTGGTGACCCGTCCGGTGGGTCCCTGCTGTCAGGTGGAGGAATAATTATTTTGCGCGTAATAAGGAGGCACTTCCTTGCGGCTGCCATGGACCCAGCTGTCAGCCTCTCCATGTATAGTACTGTTCCAATGGAAGTCGGTCGTTGACCACATTGACCACGCTGCACCGAGAGCACCACGGCGGTGGACGACGGCAAGGCATAGGAAGGGGACGATGCAGAGCCGGGGAAGACGCGATAGTGGATGCCCACGCGGAGAGGAGTACGAGCGTTCACCGGTTCGGCTGCGGTGTGAGGCTACCGTCGCCGCAGAATAACAAGGGGTGTGGGTGAGTAGAGGGATGCCCTGGCCAGCGGTGGGAGTAGTAGGGGGCACTGAGGCCTGCGCGGCAGCACAGCCGGCCACGGGAGGCGGGAGTAGGCGGTCCCGCCGGTGCTGCTTTGGCGGTTGGAGCAAGAAGATCAGAGATTGAAGAAACACGACGGCCGTTGGATTAACATCCAACGGTTACGTCTGCTAGAATGGTTTGTTGACGTATATAATAACTAAAAAAATCTTGCATACGCGTCAACTAAATAGGCCCACAAGTCACACCACTCCCTCTTTTTTTAATAATTTATGTATAGCTTATGGCAACTTCTTATGCAATTTATTGCAGTCGTTTTTTTGGTTGGCCAGGGCCAATTTCGCATATTTCTGTGGGTTCCAAACTATTTTTAATACCAAAATGTCCAGCCAGATTTAAAGTACTTTGAAGATATATTTAAATTAGGTTAATGCCTAGTGAAATAGGGATATGAAAATGTAATAAAATCCAGAAATTATAAAGTAATTGCCAATTTGTCATCTGTTTTTATATTTACAACCCATTTCATATTACTTTCAAGATTTGCAGGCGTCTTGAAAGAGTTGCAGCCCATCAGGGCGTAGAAAAATAAGTAGGCCTGGATTGGGTATTCTTTAGAAAAAATAAACTGGGCTCATTTTCACAAAGAAAAAATAGCTGGGCTGGTCACATGGTGAACATAAAATATAAGCCTAGGCTAGACGGGCCACAGCCCCGTTCAAACCCTGCTCCGTCTCAACAATACCAAACAAAAAAATACTACTCGAGTTGCTACGTCTCAGGTGTCAGCCGATCTTGTGCTGTTCTCTTGTCTATTGACTATATACGCTCCCAATGTCGTGGGTCCTAGATGTCTGGAATACACTAGGAGGAAGCATTTTATTTTTTCATACGCTGACGTGGTGGGCCCCTACTGTCATCCTCTCCACGTACTTCTGCTGATTCCTGTTGTTTGTTGACCATGTTGACAACGCGAGAGGGCGGTGCCGCGGCAAGCGCACCAAAGCGCGTGGAGGATGTCAGCGTTAACAATTTAGGAGACGGTGGGGCGGCGATGCGTGCGCTGAGGCGCAGCCAGCCGTGGGAGGCGGAAGCAGGCGGCCCCGCTGGCGCTGGTTTGGTTTTGGCGGCTGGAGGAAGACAGTACTGAAGAAACACGACAGACTGTACTACTTAACAAGCTTAACTGAAACCAGCAGGGGCAGTTAACAACCAAAGCTGAAAGCAGTATGAGTACTTATACAGGTCCAACCGTACAAAGCACGCCTCGAACAGTGCTACTTCGCCTACAGTTAACCAAGGGTGAGGCCGCCAAGCCCCAGGACAAGGCCCAGGCGCCACCCTGCGCATCCATAACCTTCTGAAAGCGGCTTCATCTCGCAACGTGGTCAATAAACAGGATATTCGCTTTAGAGCCATGGAAAAGCATGAACGTAATCTTCTGTCCTATTCTCCAAGATGGACGGGCCTTCATTATTTGAGACCACCCATGAATAAGTATCTTTTCACCTCCAAGGGGAATTGAGTAGGTCGACATAAACATCATGTTGTGACCAAGCGCAAGTCTGACCCGACCATGGTCAGGCATTTGTATAGGAACAATAGAACTCGGCAGTTCTTGTTTCAAGAAGATCACAGCTGTAAAACTGTGTATAAGCAATAGTTTATGAACAACATATATAACAGAAAAGAGCTCATACCATAAGTTTCTCGACACAGTTGGACCTGTTCAACGAGTGCAGCAGTGGCACACATATCCCACGTGGCCTTCCACCATTGAAACGCCCCACAAGGACCTCAAGACGATCAATAAAGTGTAGGAACTTGTGGATGTCGATCCAGTCAACTTCAGTGCCATTAGTAACATCCGAGTTATTACAGAGTAACAAACGAGTAGACTGCTTTACTCTGAAAAAACCTACACGTGCCACCAATTATAAGAAAATATTAGTTAGAAGTAGCATCTTTGTGAGAGATTCGTTGCTACTTCTAAAGTTAAATTGTGATTAGTTAGACAAAATAGGTGGATTAAGAAGTAATCGAGGCAATAAGCAAGAACCAGATACAAAACTAACATGGATGAACAATTGGAACGACGTCGGGGTGGAAGATCACAGTGAAGATGAGATCAGGTTCTGCTATTTCCATCAACATTCGTGCGCCAACTTTCAGTCTGTAACACTTGAGAAAGTTTATCCAAGTTCGGCCATAAAAAAGCAGCGATCTTCTTGGTTCATGAACCCAACTCAGAACTTATATCCATGGCTTGTCTTCACTGTGACCATTAAACTAGTGTATTTAGTTATGGCAAGGCCGAGCATCTTGAGTACATGTGTTCTGGCAGAGCAAATAATACACTACAGGAAAAATAATATGAGAACACAGCATGTTCAAAAACCCCCACCCTCCCGGATAGAAAAGAGGATTCTAGGAACATACTGTGCGCATTTCAAAATGCTGTGTTAGGATGAGAAGGAACAAGTGTGGCGTCTCACCGAGGGAGCAGAAACCTGTAGGGTACTCGCACTTTGGGCACTGCAAATGAAACACACTAGATTTAGTAGGAAGAAAAATGCATCAACGGCGGCGGCTGCCATCCTAGGATTACCTGCGACCAAGGGACTTGGGTTTATCGGGGATGGATGAAGAATTCGTACCTGGTTCTCCATGAGAAAACCCTATGCAATCGCCGAGAGGGGGTTTTCTCTGAACAAGCAGACGAGGGAGAAAGGGATTCAGGCCCAGTGAAATATTGTCGCTTAGTCCGTCCAGCTTACTGCTAAAGCTGGAAAGGGGGGTTTGTGATTTGACGACTCATTGGGCATTACTACGGCGCTACGACCGGGGTGTGTCTACCATGAAGTTGTGCACTCTAATTTGTGCATATGGCACGTGGACCCCGTTGCCGGTTGCCCCACATATCAGCAAAAGGAAGTAGAAAGACAGGAGTAACTAGTTACACATAAATATATTTTTTGACAAAGAGATACTCCCTCTGTAAAGAAATATACAAATCTTTTATATCACAGGCTCACCTTGCCGAAAAAATACTCCCTCTGCAATGCACGAGCATTATGGGGGTTCAACTGAGAATATAATACTCAGATGTTTTTTTGAGGGATAAAAGATGCTTTATTGAAGATTAACAGTCATAGGTATATAAATAATTTTGGGGGTTCCTGTGAGCCAAAGATGGCGTCCACAGGGAAAAGAAGTAGTAGCTTTTGCGAGCACATGCGCTTCAACATTACACTCGCATTTTTCATGTATGATCTCCATGGTTTGGAACATATTCTTCTTCATCTTGATCTCGTCCATAATAACTTTGCTGGGCCCCAAGTATGCCTCTCTGATATGCTTGACTGTTGCTGAACAATCGGTGCTAATATGAACTTGTTGCAGGTTTAAGTCAAGAGCCAGAGATAGCCCCTCGCAACATGCCGTTGCCTCTAGGATCTCTGGATCAGTAACACTTTCGCACACCAGTGCCGATGCTCCAAGGAAGAAGCCTGTATGATCCCGGCTCCCAACTGCCAGGGCTCCCCTTTCACCATTGCGAGATAACGCAGCATCAACATTCATCTTCTCCCAACCCACAGCAGGAGGAGGACGCCACTTCTGCACCGAGCTAGTGCTTCTCGAAACCAGGTTCTGGACTTTGGGCCGTAGGCCGACACTGCATGTTTGGGGGCCCATGTGTTCTACCTCAGCGCTTTTCATATTGCAAGCGATCGGTACGGCGTTGGTTTTAGATGCTGTCGCAAGGCGAATACACAAAATTGAATAAAGCACGGTAGCTATTGGAATGAAATCGAACGACAGTTCCTAACCACCAATCAGAGTTGCAATTCTATCAACGATATACCATGTGATAAATAATACTATCATACTACTTATACACACAGGACACTTGTTTCACCATGCCAGATTATTACATCAAAATCTCTTGGAGGATAGATCAGTTAGGCAGTTGCATGCTACTACTGAAGAATTTCAAAGTTGATTTGGACCAGCTCTCCTTGCCGAGAAAGTTCGATTTTGACATCATCCCCTACCGCAAGATATGATTTAGATTTGAACCTTGACCATCCTTTAGCATCAATCATCATGCGACCATCCTTTGTACTTACGATATATTGAGCAGGTTCATTCACACCAAGGCTACGCATGGTAAGAGAAACTTGGCCGCGGTCGCCTGGATTGTTGAACGACTCCCTCGTTGCTCTAGGAATTCTCTGTTTGCAAACAAGAAGACATACCCAAACAGTTAGATCAACACAGTGAATCATGTGAAACAACATGGAAAGAAAAAAGAATGAAGCACTTGGGCGGCCAATGCTTACCAAGAAGGTGGACATGTCGGTTTTTGTAAGGACTTTGGTATATGAAGTGCGAACTGCAGCCCAGTCTGTTGCCGGTGCAACTGCACGGGCCGGAGCAGATGCAAGTGCAAGTGTTGGTGCAGGTGTCGAAGCCGCTGTTGCTGCCGGAGATGGTGCTCCTTGTAGAGCTGGTGCCGGTGTCGGAGCAGGTGCCTGATACGTCTTGAGCTTACGTTGGTTTTCCCCGAAGAGGAAGGGATGATGCAGCAGAGTAGCGTAAGTATTTCCCTTAGTTTTTGAGAACCAAGGTATCAATCCAGTAGGAGGCCACGCTCAAGTCCCTCGTACCTGCACGAAGCGATAGCTACTCGCAACCAACGCGATTAGGGGTTGTCAATCCCTTCACGGTCACTTACGAGAGTGAGATCTGATAGATATAGTATTTTTGGTATTTTTGGTAAAAATATGCAAAGTAAAAGTAAAAGGCAAAGTAAAAAAGCAAAGCAAGATTAAAGTGATGGAGATTAATATGATGAGAATAGACCCGGGGGCCATAGGTTTCACTAGTGGCTTCTCTCAAGAGCATAAGTATTCTACGGTGGCTGAACAAATTACTGTTGAGCAATTGACAGAATTGAGCATAGTTATGAGAATATCTAGGCATGATCATGTATATAGGCATCACGTCCGTGACAAGTAGACCAAAACGATTATGCATCTACTACTATTACTCCACTCATCGACCGCTATCCAGCATGCATCTAGAGTATTAAGTTAAAAACAGAGTAATGCTTTAAGCAACATGACATGATGTTGAGAGATAAATTCATGCAATATGAAATAATCCCCATCTTGTTATCCTCGATGGCAACGATGCAATACGTGCCTTGCTGCCCCTTATGTCACTGGGAAAGGACACCGCAAGATCGAACCCAAAGCTAAGCACTTCTCCTATGGCAAGAACTACCAATCTAGTTGGCCAAACAAAATGGATAATTCGAAGAGACTTGCAAAGATAACCAATCATACATAAAAGAATTCAGAGAAGATTCAAATATTATTCATAGATAGACTTGATCATAAACCCACAATTCATCAGTCTCAACAAACACACCACAAAAAGAAGATTACATCGAATAGATCTCCACGAGAGAGGGGGAGAACTTTGTATTGAGATTCAAAGAGAGAGAAGAAGCCATCTAGCTACTAACTATGGACCCGAAGGTCTGAGGTAAACTACTCACACTTCATCGGAGAGGCTATGATGATGTAGAAGACCTCCGTGATGACGGCCCTCTTCCGGCGAAACTCCGGAACAGGCCCCAAGATGGGATCTCGTGCATACAGAAAGTTGTGGCGGTGGAATTAGGTTTTTGGCTCCGTCTCTGTTTGTTTGGGGGTACGTAGGTATATATAGGAGGAAGGAGTACGTTGGTGGAGCTCCGAGGGGCCCATGAGGCAGGGGGCGCGCCCTAAGGGGGTGCCCCCACCCTCGTGACCGCCTCTTTTGTTCCTTGGAGCAGTGTCCAAGTCTCCTGGATCACGTTCGGTGAGAAAATCACGTTCCCGAAGGTTTTATTCCGTTTGGACTCCGTTTGATATTCCGTTTCTTCGAAACACTGAAATAGGCAAAAAAACAACAATTCTGGGTTGGGCCTCCGGTTAATAGGTTAGTCCCAAAAGTAATATAAAAGTGGAAAATAAAGCCCAATATAGTCCAAAATAGTAGATAATATAGCATGGAGCAATCAAAAATTATAGATACGTTGGAGACGTATCAGGCATCCCCAAGCTGAATTCCTGCTCGTCGGTAATTGATAAAAAGAGAATTTTTGATGCGGAGTGCTACTTGGCATAATTTCAATGCAAATCTTCTTAATTGTGATATGAATATTCAGATTAGAAAGATTCAAGACAAAAGTTTATATTGACATAAAAATAATAATACTTCAAGCATACTAACAAAGCAATTATGTCTTCTCAAAATAACATGGCCAAAGAAAGTTATCCCTACAAAATCATATAGTCTGGCTATGCTCTATCTTCACCAGACAAAATATTTAAATCATGCACAACCCCGATGACAAGCCAAGCAATTGTTTCATACTCTAACTTTTTCAATCTTCACGCAATACATGAGCATGAGCCATGGACATAGTACTATAGGTGGAATAGAATGGTGGTTGTGGAGAAGACAAAAAGGGAGAAGATAGTCTCACATTAACTAGGCGTATCAACGGGCTATGGAGATGCCCATCAATAGATATCAATGTGAGTGAGTAGGGATTGCCATGCCATGGATGCACTAGAGCTATAAGTATATGAAAGCTCAAAAAGAAACTAAGTGGGTGTGCATCCAACTTGCTTGCTCATGAAGACCTAGGGCAATTTTGAGGAAGCCCATCATTGGAATATACAAGCCAAGTTCTATAATGAAAGATTCCCACTAGTATATGAAAGTGATAACATGAGAGACTCTCTACTATGAAGATCATGGTGCTACTTTGAAGCACAAGTGTGGTAAAAGGATAGTAACATTGTCCCTTCTCTCTTTTTCTCTCTTTTTTTTATTTTTATTTTTTTATTTGGGCCTTTTCTCTTTTTATGGCCTCTTTTTTTGGGCTTCTTTGGCGTCTTTTATTTATTTTTTGTCCAGAGTCTCATCCCGACTTGTGGGGGAATCATAGTCTCCATCATTCTTTCCTCATTGGGACAATGCTCTAATATGATGATCATCACACTTTTATTTTTCTTACAACTCAACAATTACAACTTGATACTTAGAACAAGATATGACTCTATATGAATGCCTCCGACGGTGTACCGGGATATGCAATGAATCAAGAGTGACATGTATGAAAGAATTATGAACGATGGCTTTGCCACAAATATGATGTCAACTACATGATCATGCTAGCAGTATGACAATGATGGAGTGTGTCATAATAAACAGAACGGTGGAAAGTTGCATGGCAATATATCTCGGAATGGCTATGGAAATGCCATAATAGGTAGGTATGGTGGCTGTTTTGAGGAAGGTATATGGTGGGTGTATGATACCGGCGAAAGGTGCGCGGTATTAGAGAGGCTAGCAAAGGTGGAAGGGTGAGAGTGCATATAATCCATGGACTCAACATTAGTCATAAAGAACTCATATACTTATTGCAAAAATCTAGAAGTTATCAAGGCAAAGCATTACGCGCATGCTCCTAGGGGGATAGATTGGTAGGAAAAGACCATCACTCGTCCCCGACCGCCACTCATAAGGAAGACAATCAATAAATAAATCATGCTCCGACTTCATCACATAACGGTTCACCATACGTTCATGCTACGGGAATCACAAGCTTCAACACAAGTATTCTTTAAATTCACAACTACTCAACTAGCATGACTTTAATATTATCACCTCCATATCTCAAAACAATTATCATGCTTCAATCTTTTATTAGCATTCAACACACCCAAAAGAAAGTTTCACAAATCTTGAATACCAAGCATATTATTATTAAGAAAATTACCATGCTATTAAGAGACTCTCAAAATAATTTAAGTGAAGCATGAGAGATCAATAGTTTCTTTAAAACAAATCCACCACCGTGCTCTAAAAGATCTAAGTGAAGCATATAGAGAAAAATTACATAGCTCAAAAGATATAAGTGAAGCACATAGAGAAAAACTACTTAGCTCAAAAGATATAAGTGAAGCACATAGAGCAAAACTACTTAGATCAAAAGGTATAAGTGAAGCACATAGAGCAAAACTACTTAGGTCAAAAGATATAAGTGAAGCACAAAGAGCATTCTATCAAATTTTAATTCATGTATGGTTCTCTCAAAAGGTGTGTACAGCAAGGATGATTGTGGAACACTAACAAACAAAGACACAAATAATACAAGACGCTCCAAGCAAAACACATATCATGTTGGTGAATAAAAATATAGCTCCAAGTAAAGTTACCGATAGAAGTAGACGAAAGAGGGGATGCCTTCCGGGGCATCCCCAAGCTTTGGCTTTTAGGTGTCCTTAGATTATCTTGGGGGTTCCATGGGCATCCCCAAGCTTAGGCTCTTGCCACTCCTTGTTCCATAATCCATCAAATCCTTACCCAAAACTTGAAAACTTCACAACACAAAACTTAAGGCAGAAAACTCGTGAGCTCCGTTAGCGAAAGAAAACAAAAGACCACTTCAAGTTACTGTAATGAACTCATTATTTATTTATATTGGTGTTAAACCTACTGTATTTCAACTTCTCTATGGATTATAAACTATTTTACTAGCCATAGATTCATCAAAATAAGCAAACAACACACGTAAAACAGAATCTGTCAAAAACAGAACAGTCTGTAGTAATCTGTAGCTAGCGCAAGATCTGGAACCCCAAAAATTCTAAAATAAATTGATGGACGTGAGTAATTTATCTATTAATCATATGCAAAAATAATTAACTAAATATCACTCTTCAAATAAAAATGACAGCAGTTCTCGTGAGCGCTAAAGTTTCTGTTTTTTACAGCAAGTTCAACAAGACTTTCCCCAAGTCTTCTCAACGGTTCTACTTGGCACAAACACTAATTAAACACAAAAAACACAACCAAAACAGAGGCTAAATAATTTATTTATTACTAAACAGGATCAAAAATCAAGGAATAAAAATAAAATTGGGTTGCCTCCCAACAAGCGCTATCGTTTAACGCCCCTAGCTAGGCATAACATCGAGGATAGATCTAGGTATTGCCATCTTTGTTATTAGAAAAGGAAAGAGCAAGATTGCTATCTATAGAATTAATATTTCTATTTTGAGAAAGCACATGGAAATTAATGGTAGAAGAAAGATTAAGTATGTTACGGAAGTTTGTATCTAAGCTAGCCTTTATCTCTTTAATAGATTCGTTTTGGTGAGAAAGCAAGAGGGATGTGATTTCAGTTTTCTCATTAATGGGGTGCCCAAATATAGTTTTCATCCTCTCATAGGTATCTATGGGGTCCCCTTCAAGAAACCCCCCCTCGAAAGTAGAATCTAAAACTTGTTTAAACGAAGCGGCTAGCCCAACATAAAAGCTTTTTAAGTAAACCTCAATTTGATATTGGGGTACATAGCTAGCCCGGATCCTTAACAGCCTATCCCGAGCATCTTTCAAGGATTCATCAAGTAAATAGCAAAAAATTCCAGAATCATCTTCATCAAAATTACTAAGGTTCCCATTGATAACTCCGGCAAGTTGTTCTATAGCATTCCGATTCATGAGTTTAGATAAGATAGCAGGATTGTCTAAAGCACTAGAACTTGGGAGAGAACTCCCAACTCTTTTTGGTTCTGACATGACGAGGGAAAAGAGGCAAACAGAGAAAGAGAGGGAGGATAGAGAGAGAGAGAGGGCGAATAAAATGGCAAGGGTGAAGTGGGGTAGAGGAAAACGAGAGGCAAATGGCAAATAATGTAATGCGAGAGATAGGGATTGTGATGGGTACTTGGTATGTTGAATTTTTGCGTAGACTCCCCGACAACGGCGCTAGAAATCCTTCTTGCTACGTCTTGAGCTTGCATTGGTTTTCCCCGAAGAGGAAGGGATGATTCAGCAGAGTAGCGTAAGTATTTCCCACAGTTTTTGAGAACCAAGGTATCAATCCAGTAGGAGGCCACACTCAAGTCCCTCGTACCTGCACAAAACGATAACTACTCGCAACCAACGCGATTAGGGGTTGTCATTCCCTTCACGGTCACTTACAAGAGTGAGATCTGATAGATATAATATTTTTGGTATTTTTGGTATAAAGATGCAAAGTAAAAGTAAAAGGCAAAGTAAAAAGCAAAGCAAGATTAAAGTGATGGAGATTAATATGATGAGAATAGACCCGGGGGCCATAGGTTTCACTAGTGGCTTCTCTCAAGAGCATAAGTATTCTACGGTGGGTGAACAAATTACTGTTGAGAAATTGACAGAATTGAGCATAGTTATGAGAATATCTAGGCATGATCATGTATATAGGCATCACGTCCGTGATAAGTAGACCGAAACGATTCTGCATATACTACTATTACTCCACTCATCGACCGCTATCCAGCATGCATCTAGAGTATTAAGTTAAAAACAGAGTAACGCTTTAAGCAAGATGACATGATGTAGAGAGATAAATTCTTGCAATATGAAATAAACCCCATCTTGTTATCCTTGATGGCAACGATGCAATACGTGCCTTGCTGCCCCTTCTGTCACTAGCAAAGGACACCGCAAGATCGAACCCAAAGCTAAGCACTTCTCCCATGCCAAGAACTACTAATCTAGTTGGCCAAACCAAACGGATAATTCAAAGAGACTTGCAAAGATAACCAATCATACATAAAAGAATTCAGAGAAGATTCAAATATTATTCATAGATAGACTTGATCATAAACCCACAATTCATCGGTCTCAACAAACACACCGCAAAAAGAAGATTACATCGAATAGATCTCCACGAGAGAGGGGGAGAACTTTGTATTGAGATTCAAAGAGAGAGAAGAAGCCATCTAGCTACTAACTATGGACCCGAAGGTCTGAGGTAAACTACTCACACTTCATCGAAGAGGCTATGATGATGTAGAAGCCCTCCATGATGACGGCCCTCTTCCGGCGGAGCTCCAAAATAGGCCCCAAGATGGGATCTCGTGGATACAGAAAGTTGCGGCGGTGGAATTAGGTTTTTGGCTCCGTCTCTATTCGTTTGGGGGTACGTAGGTATATATAGGAGGAAGGAGTACGTCGGTGGAGCTCCGAGGGGCCTATGAGGCAGGGGGCGCGCCCTAGGGGGGGGCGCCCCCACCCTCGTGACCGCCTCTTTTGTTCCTTGGAGCAGGGTCCAAGTCTCCTGGATCACGTTCGGTGAGAAAATCATGTTCCCGAAGGTTTTATTCCGTTTGGACTCCATTTGATATGCCGTTTCTTCGAAACACTGAAATAGGCAAAAAAACAACAATTCTGGGCTGGGCCTCCGGTTAATAGGTTAGTCCCAAAAGTAATATAAAAGTGGATAATAAAGCCCAATATAGTCCAAAACAGTAGATAATATAGCATGGAGCAATCAAAACTTATAGATACGTTGGAGATGTATCAGTGCCGGTGTCGATGCCCGATCCTCCGGTAGATCAGACTGATCCACTGACGCGGTCGGTGCCCAATCCTCAGCTGGATCGGACTGAGCTGCTGCCGCTGTCAGTGCTAGAGCAACTGTCGGTGCTTGATCTGTGCGAGACAGCGACGATCGTGTCTGGTCTGCTATGATCAGCTTTCTAACTTGACTAGGATCCGTGACCATGATCCAGTCTTTTTCTTCATTTCTTTTAAACGCGAGAAGGACTAATTGTGGCGTTTTTGTTAGACCAAACTACAGTTCATCATAGGGATTCAGCTTGTACTCACACAACAGACTGATCCAATTTTTTCCAGTAATATATGTGATGACAGTGCCTTCGTTATTGACACGACATAAGAAGTGAAACCTGCAAAAATAGCCATAGTAGAGCAAACCAAACGGTTTATTCTGTGATGAATGTCACATGGCCAAACCTGCATCGTAAAATTGCAGGAAAAGAAAGAAAACATGACATTAAATCAATAAGATTTAGACAGTAAACCAATAAGATTTACTTGATGTGACACGAGTGAATCCTTACCAGGAAATCACTATGTTGAAGTACTAAATAGAAGATTGATCGTTCAACTATGCGTGGCATGCAGGGGCCCCGCGTACTCCCACAAGCAGGACAGTCCAAAGGTCGTGACAAATCGTATGGACCGAACATCCATGGGGCTGGAAATCCTGGTGGGTGCGATAAACCCTGCATGCATACATATATTGGAGTGTAACCATAATTGATAGACCGTCCTCACAAAAAATATGATACGGACACTTCAAAATATACAAACTGAATTGAGTGGACAGACATTAACATAGACCGTTCTCAGGACTGAAGACACACCAAAAGTGGCAGTACTAATAAACAATACATGGTTCACAAACACAAATCAAGTACTGAACAATAGTACTTACTACAGACAAGCAAAGTTGCACTAACTAAACTCTGCAGACTATTTTTTTCCACCGACCTACGGGATGAACCCCGCATAACTCACTAGGCCATGGACTTAGTGTGAGATGTCTACATGCACCATCACCATCTTGTCAACCTTGGAGAACCTAACAGAGTGGTCTTTCCACTCATAAACATGATGATGAAGACAGGCCGCATCAGATTTGTTGGGAAGCTTTACAAGAACCACACCCTTCGTAATCGAAGGCACAACCAGGAAATTGTTGTGGTTAAGTACAGCCTCGAGAACACGCCTGACAAAAATGCTACAGGAAAACACTAGTTGAGGACACATGGCGACAAGGACACAGCAGCTGGATAGTTCAGCAGTAGAACTCATCATCAGGTCTTCCAGTTCACACGACATGACTTTGAGAACTTCATCTCCACCGCGGACCTGGTTCTAATTCAAACAGAAACCATATTTTATTACTACCTCCGTTCAGAAATATAAGATGATTTTCGATATCATACTCCATATATGACTACATATACACACAGAAATGAGTGAACAAAGACACTAGAACATGTCTTCAAAGGCATGAGAGCAGAGGGATTACATGCAATATCCATAACACAAGTTACTAAGGCAAATATACCCTCTTAAAAGGTAGCATTGATGTTCATAAAGTACTCCCTCCGTCCCAAAATTCATGTCTTTGATTTGTCTAGATACGGATGTATCAAGTCACATTTTAGTATTAGATACATCCGTATCTAGAAAAATCTAAGACAAGAAATTTGGGACAGAGGGAGTAGTTGAAAGTAATCTATAAGAAATCAGTGTCAACCTCTCGCATGTTTTGGTCAAAAGAGGAATTTAGAACCGTCATTTGGCACACAAAAATCACATGCAAGATCACTCAGAAAGTTGTACTACTAGTACTAGTACTGCGTGTTAGATGAAAACACACGATCAAGATCGAGAAAAAGATCGTCAAGAAGAGATATTACCTGGACTTGCTTAATGAGGGATCCCGGAGAGGGGGGCTTGGACAGGGCGATGGCTTTGAGCTTGTCTACGGTAGTCTTGGCGGGGTGCTTGCGCTTCTTCGTACCATGAGCCTCGACGGTTTTGGCCGGAGCCATAGACATCACTTCGGCCGGTGCTCCAGCGTCCATCAAGAAACTGTCAAATAGAAATAAAAGAAAAGAAACCATAATCACAAACCCCATTGATGCGCTCACCTTTCCTTCTTTGGGAGAGAAGAACAATGGCAGAAGCAGGTCGGGTTTTTTTGAAGAAATGAGGAAAAATATGAGGCAGAAGCGAGGGTTGGGTAGAGACGAAGCTGAGAGAGAAGAGTGAAATGATGGTTGCTTCGTCCGTCCAACTTACTGCTGGAAAGGAGGGGGGTTTTGTGATTTGATGGCTCATTGGGCATTACTGCGGCGCTTTGATCGGGGTAGTCTACCGTCACTCTACTACGGAGTAATTTAGTGCATGGCTGGTGGACCCCGATGCTAGCTGTCCCACACGTCGGCGAAAGTGAGTAATTTAGTGCATGGCTAGAGGAGGATCCGCACGGTAGAGCGTGTCCACTATTTTTCAGAAGAAAAAAAATGATTACAACAAGCGTTTCCACTCTTACGACGGAGGAGTGCGAAACACGGCATACACAGTGCTCCTACTACTAGGCATGTGCAGTGGTTCATACGTCAGTACTACACAATCTTGTTGCTAGTGTAGTAAGATATGACGATAACAAATGATGTTGTGCGCATGTCAACTACTCCTATATGTAACAAAGTACCGCTTTTTCGACTATCCGGTCGAGAATGGACAGTGAGATCAATGTTAACAGAACTAGGTCCACAGCGCACGGAGAGTACGGTGCTACAGTACTCCACGAAACATGAACCACATGAAGCACGAATAGTGTTAGGCAGGGTGTATGAAGGGTGCACAGGATGGGAGAAAAAGTTCCCTTCTCGACCCACTTTTGGGTGTTTGGCAGAGTGCATGAAGGGTGCATGAGTCCACACTAGTAGGTTGACAAAAATACACGAAGAGGAAACAACTATATTGAGATGAGAATGCAACCAAACACACCCACACGCTTTGTGCAACAGTGACTGATCTGCACCGTCTGAGTTTGATCCAACGGTCATGTTGCGCCGAGACATGGAC
Organism: Triticum aestivum; assembly: GCF_018294505.1. Classification (NCBI taxonomy): domain Eukaryota; kingdom Viridiplantae; phylum Streptophyta; class Magnoliopsida; order Poales; family Poaceae; genus Triticum; species Triticum aestivum. The sequence goes on along the minus strand of NC_057800.1, from coordinate 473,183,788 downwards.
ATGCCCATGCAAAGGGTTTAGCTCGATGGCCGGCATCGTCATGCTAGCACGACGGTAGGCATCGCCTAGCCGCAACACATGCATGGCAACTTGGTTCACCAAGTGGCTGAGGCGATCCTGGACCTGATCATGATCGGCCCGCTCGCGCTCCAGCCGGCTCCCCTGACGGCCTATCGTATCTCCCGCTTTCTGCAGCAACGCCGCCGACGCCTCGAGCATCTTTGTGGTGGACGCCTGCCGCTTTTGAAGCTCCGTGAACTCCCGCACATAACGGAGGAGCATGGCACTCCTCTCCTCCTTGAGCTCACGGAGCTCCACGTCCTTGGCCCTGAGCTCCGCATCCTTGGCATGGAGCTCCTGTGTCAGGAGCCTCACCTCGGACTCCATGATCTGCTACGCCGCCATGGCACTAGGTAGAAGCAATGGGGAGAGGAAGCAAAGGGGGCGAAACGGTTGAAAGGTAATGCAATCTACGGGAAGGCGGAGGGAGCGGGGAATCTTTTGGTTTTCACCACGGTACCAGTCGACGACTTCTCACATCAGGGAGCAGTGGGTATAGGCAGATCATCATGACTAATTACTGCCGCACCTGCTCCCGTCAATCAAAAAAATTAAAAATCCTGCCGCGCCTACTCCCGTCAATCAAAAAATTAAAAATCCTGCCGCACCCAAACACCAGAGCAACGCCGCGGTGGATATTTAAATTTACCTGCCGGCAAGTAGATAAAAAAGGGGTGAAAAAACAAATGTGGCGGCGGCCTAGCTAATCGGTCGAACTAGCCCAACTAGCTAGCCACCGTGCTTCACTGATGTACTCGGCGGGAAAGGTGGTCTTTCATGATTTGACGACTCATTTACTTGCTTCGGCGCTACGACCGAGGAGGACCCAGAAAACGCACGGTAGGGCGTCCCACGTCAGGAAGAATATATGCGTGCACCACCCGGGAGGACCCCGAAATCGCGCGGTAGGGTGTGTCATGTCTCGGCACGGAGGAAAAATGTGCGTGTAAAAATATACTGTATCAGACGTAGTAGAGTACCTATGGTTCGACCTCGGGACCCAGCCAGTCGGTTGAAAACACCCCACTAGCCACACAGCTTCATCATGCAAACATGGCATGGAGGATAGATGTGGTTAGCTCCGTCTCGACCAGCCACAACGTCTCTTGTTCTAGGCGATTCTTCTATTTTCCAAGTTTTTTTAGTTGTAATAACACCACGGCAAGCTAGCGCCGCTCTTCGTGTGTGCCCGTGCAAAGGTTAGACGATGGAGAGAAGAGAGATTGAGATCGCAGACCTGGGACCCACCAGTAAGTGAGATAACGGTCATGCACGTGTTGACGAGGCACTCCCTCTACTCTACTCAACGCAAGTACTGTATAAAATCAAGTTATGGGACAAAGCCAACAACCGTTCATTTTTTCAGGCTATCGACTTACGCTTTGTAGTCCAGGTTGCCAGTTCGAATCTCGTCTTTCAGATTTGTTAGTTTTAGGTCCAAATTTGATTAATGACAAGTGGGACCCCCGTGTGTTGTTCCGATATTTCAGTGTAGGATGGTTTTTTTGAACAAACACTTTGCGCGGTTAGACAAGTAACGACACGAGTTACACGTTTTTTGCAAGTTTACGAACAAAAATGACAGCGGCATAGAATATCACACCCACCCCGCAGCTTAGATACTATGGTGATACGAGTTTTTACACCGTTGGAAGTGAGATCCAATGGCTTGGGAGTAGTCTTTGTAATTATGCGCAATTTCCTAACTCTCCAAAGGTTTTTTTGCAAATAAAACATTCATGCCTCGTGTGTGCCGCTGCATCTTCGATCCAACGGCTCCCCGGTGCTCATATTTGGTGCTCCCCATAGCTTAATTACCTGCTACGATGATTGGAGTAGTTGTGGGCCGAATGCTACGAAAATATAATCTAAACCGACCGGAATAAATGCCTACACAAATTAATCCAAGGTTGGAGTGCCCCTCGCAATGTAAATAGCTCCAGCTTTGCGAGGGATGGAGAGGTAGTAGCTTCAACGCATGGAAGATACGGTGTGAGAAAGCGAGGTCAATCGAGAGACATATAGATAGAGAGACAAAGTGAGTGTGGTCCGACATTCATTGAACAAATATATATGCTCTGGAGAGATATTGTCCGATTTAGCTTTTTGGCAAGGGTGAGGGCTGTAAGATAGAGCTTGAGAGATGATCCAGTCACAGACGTGTAGATATATTTTGTGCGTGAGAGGAAGCAAGGTCAACCGATCACATAGGGTCGCCGTGCGATCGAAAGAGTGAGACGGGTTGGAGAGAGTGACCTAGATAGACGATGTGCGTGAGAGAGTATACAATGTGAATAGGTCGAATTGGGCTCAACATGGTGATATATCGTTTTTGTCCGAGAAAGAGCGAGGTCAATCGAGACATACGGAGAGAGAGAGAGAGAGAGAGTGAGAGAGAGAGATTGAGTGAGTGTGGCCCACCATGAGGTCGAAAGAGTGGTGGCGGCTTGGATGGACTGACCTAGATAGACAATCTGCGTGAGAGAGTATAGAGTATGTCGATCGAGGCCCGAACAGGGAGATATATCATTTGTGTGTGAAAGAAAACAAGGTTAAACGAGACTCAGATAAAGAGAGCGAGATTGAGCGAGTGTGGCCCGCCGTGTGGAAGAAAGAGTGAGACAGTCTCGAGGGAGTGACCTAGATATACAATGTGCGTGCGTGTGCATGCACGAGAGGTTGGGGGGCTAGATAGGCAATGCATGTATTTAGCGCGAGAGGGTGAGAGGGAGAGGGGGGGAGAGAGAGAGCTCGGCATGGGGTGCAATGGCGGGTGTGTGAGGTAAATACATTTGGTAACAGAGTGGAAAAAGGGGTTGTGTAGTTGAGAGACTAAGAGATCGAAACATGGAGAGAAAGAATGAACGTGTGTTGGAAACCGATAGCTTCCTAAGGTGGTTAGGAGAGGAAGATTGACCGATACAGGAAGTATGTAGGGTTTGTGCGGGGGGGGGGGGGGGGGGCTAAAAACAACATTTGAATGTACATAGTACGAGACTTAATATCGATGTTTCAATTCGGTGTACATTGTAAGATTTGAACCGAGGACCAGGCATACGGGTAATTATTTCGAATTCGTGCCATACTAAGTTTCGAAAAGTTGACATTGACTCAGTTTGTTGTGCTATTTTGTAGGTCATATGTTTGAATCCATCCAAAAGTTTTCTCACTACCATGGTGTTCATCATATACATATGAATTTGTATTAAAAAAGTAGCATGGATACAGTGAAATGCGAAATCCACGTTAGAATTGGAGATCGCTACGTGACACACACTCTAATTCAAATAACTAACTACGTGACACACACTCTAATTCAAATAACTAACTACGTGACACACACTCTAATTCAAATAACTAATTATGTCACACACACTCTAATCCACGTTAGTGTGGGTACTGTTTCGATTTTTTTTTCAAATAACTCCTCATTAATTAATTTATAGTACTCCCTCTGTTCACTTTTATAAGACCTTGAAGACATTTCAGACAATGTGCAAAATAGTTCATTTTAAGTTGTCTGAAACGACTTACAAAAGTGAACGGATGGAGTATCTCGTTTCGAATGACTAATTATTGCAAGGAAAACACGGGCATGGTAATACATACAGATTCGTTTGCAAATGAAAGAAGATTCGTTTGCATTCTCAAATGTAGATGCACCAGGCAAACCAGGGTCGCGTCGGGGTGGACGCTGCTTCGGTGCCTTAAAGGCAACTGCCTTTGGGTCACTGACATGTGGGCCAGCCACCTGTTGGGCCCATATGTCATGGACACAAAGGCAGGTGCCTTAAGGCACCGAAGCATAGTCCTGTCGGGGTGGTTGCGTGTGTCGGACGGACGTGTAGCACCCAGCCACCCACCCCCTCCCCCCCTAAAAAGGACGACGGCAATATAAGTTCGTGCTTCCACGTTTCGGATTGAAATATCTGACGGCCCCAATTCCAGCCCTGCAAAATCTCTCTTCTCCACCGTCCCCTTCCGCGCCCAGATTGCTCAAATCCCTAATTCGCCGCCAACCCTCGAATCGCCCCTCGTATCGTCTTTTTCCCCATCGTTCCCCACCTCTGTGCCGGACGATGACGACGAAGACTACGGTCGTGCTTCACCACCGCACTGGAGCTACCTCATCTACGCCCTCGTCCACTGCACCGGGTGGTCCACCGACAATGTCGGCCGCCGCAACCGACGTGCCTCACAGACACCGAGTTCCACCACATCAGGTGCGCTTCACCGACGCCGTCTCCCAGCTCACCGGGGCTACTTCACCGAGCACATCGTCGCACCTCCGCCCCCCGAGGCCGTTGGGGCTTCACCAACGGTCTCGTCCACCGCATCGTAGCGCTCCACTGCCACTCAAGATCTGCATCCGTGCGCGGCCAGCCAACGCCAGCGCATCACCCTCAACGGCTTTGAAGTGACCCGCACTCTAGCTAGGCGTGCATGCCCAAACGCCGGCCCGAACTAGGTATCCACACATCACTTCCTTGTGAACTGTTCCGAAAATGTTTGGATATCCTTTCACTGCTCTCTTAGCTTACCCGCCTATGCAACTCTGACCTTAACTCTTATTTCTTCTGGATATATCATCTGAAACAAGCAAATCCATATTTTAGCAAAGCATGACGGCGCTACAGGATTTGGTACACATCATGCACACCCGTATAACCTTGTAAGTATCTGTCCTCCGGTACAACATCAAGGTCGATTCCTCTTATTTGATCAACCATTCGCCGTGTCAAAAATGCAGAGGGGGATGCAAGGAGCACAAGGCCTGCACATCCAAGCAAGTGGTAACATGGACTTGTACATGGAACATCCCAAGCGCAAGCAGAGCTGCAGTGAGCCTGTACAACGAGCTAGCGTAAGTCCCTGCATTTCATTTAATTCGTACTGGCATTCGTGTATGATTTGTGTGCAGTGGCTGATCCACGAATTCAAGTTACCAGGGGCGAACATTTAACTTAAAAATACGAAGGCACTTGCACTCCGGAAATCAACATAACTTGAGAAATGTGAAGCTACATGCACTTTGAAAACCAGCTAATGATCCAAAGTAGTTCAGATTATAAACACTAAATGATGCAAGCACCAAAAAACACAAAATGCAACATGGTGTACAAGGACTACAAACATGGTCTGTACCTGCTTGAATTATTCGTTCTCTGGCTGAAAATATCGAAGTGTAATTGCACGTATAACCAGTGCGCAAACTGCATATCAATATATCTATCCTGCACAAGTATGCCAATAGTTTCAAACAACAGATTAGAAAAGTATTTATGCTATGTTGTCATGATACGGGGACTTTCTGGTAGATGGCCTCGACGTTTCCTCAAGCTATGAAAATGCACTATAATTTGCTTGTCATCAATGCCTGCAAATCTCTGTCTCTCTCAACATAGTAGATCATCATTAGACACTAAATCCTTCAATGAGCTTGCAAAATGCTTGCATTAGATCCCTCATTAGACACTATATGTTCATCACCAGGAGCATGTAAAATGTTTGCATCAAATCCTTCATTAGCAGTCTGTTCATTAGACACTTCAGGCTCAAGAACAACATGAGCTTGTATGTTTGCACTAGAAACTTGATTAGATACATCAGATTCAGTCAGTTCAGTATTGATTGGGGGAGTTATAAAATAAGTAGAAATTGGTTTCATTTTCTCATAGATTCCCTACATACAAGCAGTTTTACAACACCGTCAGGTTTAACTATTGGCCAAAAATTGAAGAGTTGAATTAGATATAATCAGGGATGTGATGTACCTGCTCGTTGCGCATGCTACTCTTGCAAGCTGCGACTGTCCGTTTGCGCAAGCTTGATGCCATGCCCGTGCTGCCGCCGCTGCCTCCCACGTAGGCTACATCCAGGGTTAGATCTTCATCTTCTTGTCCTTCCGTTCGCTTGAAGCCCGGCGACCGCCCTCCAACGAGGGCGTGAGGAAGTGTTGTGTCGGTCTGTCCAGCGGTGGCTAGGTTAGGAGCAAACCAGACTGGAGGCTGGAGTGAATGAATTGGGATTTTTCCTGCTGTCGATCGATATGGGAGGTGCTCGTTTGGGCCGCGAGCCTGCTATAGGGCCTGCCGTGCACTTATGTTATTAGCTCATCCAAATTGAACCATTTTTCTTCATTTTTTACATTGCCTGCTTGTGCGTTGGGATGAACAAAACTAGCGTGGGCCAACCTGGATGACTCAAACTAGGTGCACACTTTCCAGCCACCTGAGGCGGCCGCCCATACCAGCCCCTATGGTGGCATCGCCCCTTTTTGCGTGTATGATTGGATAGTGAAAAATATTCCAGTGGCGCTTTTGATTTACCCACAGAATGGTTGAATTGCTTGTTTATATGAACTGAGTTCGCCAATAATGTGAAGGATACCAGTATTTTCATCCTATTGTAGATTGCTTAGATCTCGATATGCCAAAAGTAATCGCATGAAATATACAGTAAAAGCCAGTGTGATGTGTTTGGCTACAACTAGTCTGACTACACGTCCTCATATAACATATCAAGGACGCACCATCTTACCAGATTAACCATTCGACTTACCCATGCAGTGTGGGAAGAAAGAAGTATTGGGACTGCGTATCCAAGCAATTGATGCCATGGACTCCTTCGTACAACCTTGTAAGCGAAAAAGAAGTTGCAGTGTGCCTGTACAAAGAACTAGCGTAAGTTCAGTTACCTGCTTCTCGGAATTTTAGTTAGCCACTTATTGCAAAATTGTTCAATTACGTTGCTTGGCTTAATTTAGTTTGCTACTGATTACATAATGGCACAGCCTGTTAATCATATTGTAGACTGCGCCTATCTATGTGTTTGATACTTACTGTTAAGAATTACCTGTTTGCCTTAACTTAAATATCTACTTGTTTGTTTAACTGCTTTGCTGCTGCAACAGCGGGTTACAATGATGTTAATAACTACTTTTCAGCATCCAATTGAAACTCTTTAATTCCTTGTTTGTTTAACTGGTTTGCTGTTATAACTCCCAGTTGAGATGTTTTGCTAACTTCAACTTTTCTGAATCCAATCGGAACTTTAATGGCAAAACAGGTTAGCCCAAGATCAAAGAGCGAGGTCCCCATGGACGTTGCATCATCCCACAGCAGTGGCACCGGCCCAATCGTGCATTATGAATTGCCAACTGCTGATGCTCTAGAGGCTAAACTAGTGGTAGAAAGAGATTCTGCTTCTGCACTTAGAGATGAAGTTGACATGTTGAGGAAGCAAACAACACAATCACAAGCAGTACTCAAGACAACCATTAAATATTTGGTGGATTTCAAAACGAAGCAAGCTGAGACTGACCAGATTGTTAAGGTCCTGAAGGAAAAAAGGAAATTAAATTCCTACTTGGTAAATCATAGGTGAAATGTTCTTTCCATAGTTGAATAACCTTTGTGTTGTCTGTTCATGTAATCAATCAAACCATTTGTTTTAGAGATCATGTAATAATTGTTTTTTTGTTTTTTGTTTGTAATTTTATTTGAGCACAAGTCTGTATTAATTGATAAGACTCGGAGACATTTCATTTGGATTGCTGTGCCAGACCTACAAATATGCCAATCGGGCTGAATGTGCATTCAGCAATAGTAGTATAGATGGACCATAAGTGGCACGCATCGGAAAGGGCCAAGATGCTGGCTAAAAAAAGGATGTTGTTGTAGCCAAAAAAAGTACAGCGGCCTGGCTTATGTATGTTAGTTGATATTATTGATCCATATACTCTATAAGTGTTTATATGTCTGTTAGTTCCGTACATTCTTGGTTGATTGACTCGGTATTTGAATCTTGATACATCGCTTGTGTACATATCTAAATGGGAGTACACATTATGCTGCGTGTGACATTTGAGTTGGACATGAAGTGTTCCAAATATTCGAATTCACCTTAAACTGGATTCTAGTTTCTGAATTTGAGTATCGGCATTTGTAAACCATATTCATATATGACAGTGGAATACATCTTTGTCGTCCTTTTGAAGATATATAAAAACACATAGAATGATTTATAAAGATTCATATAGGAATACAAAATGGATTCAAATTTAGTTGCCAGGGTAAACGTGGATGCTTATTGTCCCAAAATTCGAAAGAAACAACAAAATGTCCACTCCCACATCGGCTGCCCGAAGCCAAGTGTTTGGGAGATGTACTGTCTACTCATTACACGGACAATCCATCGGCCCGATTTCCACTGCTCTAAATAGGGGTAGGGTAGTAACTTCAATTAGACGTGACACGACCGCCTCTGAGCCCATTCTGACACGGTGGGCGTCAAACATGGGCGGCAAAACTCATTTGATTCAAGCTCGTCCGAAAGACCTCTGTTTCTCCCTCCATTCCCCATTCATACACGGTGGGCGGCAAAACACCCTCTCCTCGTCCGAAATAGATGTAGGCTAATATTTTAAATAGGGGCAGATGTGTAACTTCCATCAGACGTGACACAGTCGCCCTACCTATCAGCCCCGTTCATAGATCGTGGGTGCCAACCGTGGGCGGCAAAACACCCTCTCCTCGCCCGAAATAGTTACCTGCAAATATTTGGGAGGTGCGAGATTACGGTCCTATCCCCAACCGACAAGACGTCCAAATTTGAAATGGGGGATAAGTTCGTAACTTTCCCATATTTCAGACAGGCGCGTCCCAAAAACATGGTTCCCCGTACCTCTCCCTCCATTTTCCCATTCATACACCGTCCGCGCTAGAACACCCCATTCCCACACCAGCCTCCGTCCGCCACCCCATCCATCGCCTCCGTCCTCCACCACATCCATCGCCACCGTCCTCCACCATGCCGGAGCGCCTACCAAGACTGCGTCGTCCACTGCTAGAGATGGACGTTTCTCATCCACGGCGACGGACCAATAGCCTAGCATCGCGTCCTCTCGCTTCATCGGCGCCGTCGTCCTCTTTGCCGGGGCTGCTCACACGACCTTCTCTTCCACCGCAACGGACTTATCCCCCGATGCACCCATCTACCGTCGCAGATCTGCTTCAACGCCACCAACAGCCATCGCACCCCCGATGCCTACACGACACCGGAAGAGAGGTGGTACTTCATATCTCCTCAACTTTTTGATCTCAACCAGAAAATAGATCTTAACTTGGTTACTCTACTTTCTTTTCAGCTCTTAGAATTTAGTTCTTAGTTCGAAGCAAACAATGGATGCTAAATATCATTTCTCCGGTTTGCAGCTTCAAATCTGCCATGGCACAGCCATAATACGGTTTAATTTATCATGCTTAGGGTTTAATTGATCATGTTGGTTCCGTGGTGGTTTCTTTAATAGAAATCAGAGGGGAAACCCTCTTTTGCTAAAAAATATATGCTTAGAGTTTCCCCCTTTTATGATCACTATACGATCAGAATACATGCTTCGTGTCATAATAACACTGCTCCACCCATCAAGCTAAACAAGCTTAGTTGTTCAAATACGAATCTGATATTATTAAAACAGAGTTGTTTAATTGGTCAGCTAAATGTTCCTAAATTAGTTTCGAAAATGCATGTTCGCCGCTCGGGTGTGTATCTCTGTGTGTGGTCTGGTCAGCACGGTTGGGGAGGTGAACTTTGCATATGCAGGGGTTTATAGGGAGACACTCTCCAAGTTGAAACCGCAATGCATTCCATAGATAATCTGACTACTTTTTATGTTTTCATGAATCTCAGATTCTGAACAGCATCATAATGATTATGAGCTTGTGCGCATGAAAAGAATAAAGCAGAACAATGCCATGGGTGTCAAACTTGGCATTAAGGGACTGAAATCAAGTCTGGATGCAATGCAATGCAAACACTCTCCACCTACAGATTCATGCTTAGAATATGATCCTAACAGTGATTCTGAGATAGAGGGAGACCTAAGTCAATGTAGCTCCCTAGTGGAGGAGTCAGAGGAAGATGCCCTATCTTATTCACCCATCAAGGTACTTGCTCTAACTTTCCAAGGTTACATTGCTCGCACATATATTGCAACTGATGCTTTGCATTGCTTCTACTTTGTTGAACTGCCATTAGCTTAGTTTACACATCGTGTATGTGAATACGCCCTGCCTATCCATTTTCAGTACATATTCCATCTGTCATTATACCATATTTATCCATTCAAATGCTGTTCTTGTGTATCAGACATTCAAAAGGAAGAGGGCGATTGCTGATCATGGAGGAGCACAAGCAAAGTATTTGGAAAAGGTAGTGGCACCTGATAAATCAAATAGCCCATTAGGTGTAGTTGCATTATCACCCGACCCACAAAATACCCCAACTCTGGCAGACTCTAGCTCTACTACACTGGTCATTTCTGATGCCCCAACTCAGCAGACCCCAACTGCAGCAAACATTATGATTATGCCAGTTGACATAGCACCAGCTGTACGATGCAAAACCCCCATTCTAGCAAAGAGTACACCAAATCCAGTTGCCAAATCCCTTTTCGAGCCAGAGAGAGCCCCAATTGCAGCAAATAGGACCCCTCTTCCATTTCTTCCCAGTTTGGAAGACGAAGCTTATGTTGTTGTCAGGAACTTTGTGCACATCTTTCCTTCATGGAAAGATTATACCGCAGACACAGAACAATTTCCAGTCTTCCTCCGCAACTTACACGTAAGTAATGTACTAATGTTATTCATGATCATTACTGCATATGTTTCTGCTGACAGAATACACAAGATTTCATTCTTTTAAATAGGCGAGGCGCAAACTGGAGCAAGGGTTGGTTGCGCTTTTCAAGCACTCGTTGATGAAGTATCGTTCCTACCTGAGGCAAGCGCACTTCAACGGCAAGCCTCTGAAAGAAATTTCTGTAAAGTCTCCGATGCTACATTTATCCGGCGGTGACTGGAATAATCTTGTTACACATTGGTCTCGGCTGCAGCGTAAGGTACTGTCTGTGATATCACATCACAATTTGAACTACATTTCTGCATTTGCCTTAATGTCTCACTTGTATGAAAACTGTTAGCAGAAGAACATTCGTTCTCAAGTGACCACAAAATCTCGCAACTATACTGCACACTGCATTGCTCTTGTGAGTACCTCTTGCCCTGTATGACCATACTTACTTTCATAGCTATTTGATTATGTAGCATCACTGCACATGTTAGCCTCGTAATCATCCATTTGGTGGACATTATAAGATCCGTATGGACTCTTACATAAATTTAGAATCAACCCAATGCTTTTGAAGAGGTTTAGCTCTGCATTCCTCTTGTAAGGACTGAACATGGTCTATCACTGTACTTACATTAATAGCTACTCCCTCCATCCCATAATATAAGAACGTTTTGTACAATACACCAGTGTTCAAAACACTCTTGTATTATGGGAAGAGGGATTGGTTCATTTTGTAGCATTCTGCATCTTATCTCCCTCGCCCACCATTTACTAAAAAAGATCAGATCGATATTTAATCTTACCAACAAGTAGAATACACAGACAATGCCAGTGCAGAAGTGTAGCCCATTGCTCTTGTCAGTACATTTTGTCCTGTAACGCTTGTACTTCCAGGGATTGGTAGTTGATTATGTAGCATCAATCTGCATCTTATCTTCATTATCCTCTATCCCTTCCAGTATTATCATATCTATAATTACTCTCTAGAAAATGTAGAGTACAGGCAATGCTTATGAAGAAGATTATGTGCTGAAATTCTTGAGTTATCCTTCCCTTGCCATGGAGAAGGGCATTATAAAGCCGGTGTTAACTGTTAATGTAAGTCAGTCCTTCTAAAGCCTTTATCCTCAACTGCTGTTTAATTTGCTCATACTCCCTATCGTTTACTGCTGTTTAGTTTGCTGTTTCTACCAAAATGCATGTTCGTAAGAACCGTAAGTTCTAAGTTTTACTTGTAAAACCAAATTCCTTATTCATACCATGCACATTACTTAATACTCCCTATATGTATGCTTGTTTTTGTGGATCTATAATCCAGTGTGTGGTGAAGCAGCCCACGTTTGCACCTTGTCATCTCCTGTTTTATCTTACTGATGTGGCTGATGATATGAACAACATGCCATGCACATTATCCAAAATAGATACAATGATTTTCTTTGCCCTTCATCTATGCTTGTTATGTTGACATGGTAATCTAGTAGTGTGGTGAAGCTCCCCGCATTATGAACAATGCCAAATTATGCTATTGATATTTTGAACATACTCTTTATTTTCTAATTTGAAATTGGATAGAATTGACAGAACAGTTATCATCTTTGTTTATACACGTGCAAAACATGTCATCTCTCTGCTTTGTTTTAGGGTGATATGCCTGATGGCATGCACAAGTCTGCTGAAGGCTGTGAGACAAACCCAACATATATTGCAACAAAGAAGGCAAAACATCTTGAAGATAGCGAGACAACCCCAAAGTCTTGTCTTGATGCAGTGTTCAAGTTACTTGAGACTAACAGTCAGACAAGCTCACAGAATTCGTTGTCTGAATTAGTTCGACTTTTTCAGTCCCAAGTTCTAGCAGAAAGGCATTTCGCAACTCAACTTCGACTTGGAGTCCTATCTGTAAGAAAGATTGCGGAGAACACCAATGAGAACCTCATCGCTAAACAGCTACACCTGGAAGCTATGACTGACATGCTAGGCCGGTCTCACAGCCTTGCTTAGCAGCTTGCGCAGCAGTTCCCCCGCAAGGCTAACCTTTCTTGAACTGTCTTGGAAGTGGTCTCGGTTCAGTATTATTTTGTTACGCTCCAATGGTGCCCAGTTTTTGTAATCTGCTTCTTCGTTGCGCTTTATGATCACTGGTGGAGAACTTTGATGCCCAGTGGATGTAATATACTAATCCTTTATTGTGTAGTGTAGGTTTATTCTTAGTTACTATGCCATAATTTCTTTATTGTATAGAGTAGGTTTGTTCTTAATTCCTACTAGTTACGTAGCAGCCCGAAATGAACCCCGACCCATGATTGTGCGAATCAAATCACAGGCTTTTAACAGGCCAAAATTGTCTGGGTCCTTGTTTGGCCCAATTAGATATCGGCTGTGAGCAGGCCGGATGCAAATCGGACCGTAGTTAGGCCCAACTATATGACGAGCTTTTAACAGGCCAAATTTAATATAGGGCCGAAATGTTAAATGGGCCCATAACAGGCCAAAACTAATATCAGGCCGAATTACTAAGTGGGCCTTTAGCAAGTGGGCCCAAAAGCATAGTGTCCAGTTGACGGGCCGAATCTGATATGGGCCATAATTGAGCCCAAAGCCTCTTAAAGGGCCGGACCTGATCTGGGCCGTAATTTGGCCCAGAATGTGGTAGGCTTTTAACGGGTCGGATCTCATATGGGCCACTATTAGGCCCGGAGCGTGGCAGGCCATTAATGGACCGGATCAAATATGGGCCGGCATTTGGCCCAAAACATGGCAGCTAGTTAATGGGCCGGCCTACTAGGGTCCTCAAAATCTTGCGGGCCTACAGCTGGGCCGGCCCATTAATGTCGGCGAAATCTCGTGGGCCTTTAGCTGGGCCGGCCCATTATGACCCGCAAGAATCTTGTGGGCCTTTACCTAGGCCGGCCCATTATGACACAAAAAAAATCTCGTGGGCCTTTACCTGGGCCGGCCCATTATGGCCCGCAAAATCTTGTGGGCCTTTAGCTGGGCCAGCCCATTATGGTCCTCAAAATTTCGTGGGCCTTTAGCTGGGCCGGCCCATTATGGTCCGCAAAATCTTGTGGGCCTCTAGTTGGGCCAGCCCATTTAAACTTGTTGGGCCGTGCCACATGTCAACGTATCATATGTGCCTTCTGTCCAGTGAGTGGATGACATCTGTCCTGACGATGAGCCGACACGTGTTTCCTCTAGCCAATGATGATTTTACACGTGGAAAATCCCCATTGGTTGGGGCTGTTAACGGGTTATCAGATCCAAAACCCGACCCGATAGCTTAACGGCGTTCCATTAAGGTGGATGCCATGTGTCGGTCACCCTTGACGAAAGCACTTCTGTGACGCGCGATTTATCGTCATGGAAGTGGACACTTCCGTGATGATAATTTTGGTAATGTCATGGAACACTTCTACGACAGCACAGGTATGACTATCTTGATTCTGTCATAAATTTGTCATGGATGCACATGCATGACAAAAAAGTGACCTACCATGACAAACACGTATCATCACGGAAGTGTATTTTTTTGTAGTGTTAACATCAAACATATGACATATCCAACACATAAGTTTCATCGTACATACATATATAGTTCCATCCATTCATACATAGCAAGTTGCACATACACATTGTTCCATCCATAAATATTACAATGCAAAGTTTCATCAAGATAGCAAGTTCCATCATAGCAAGCTAGAAGAATACTAGAAGAGAATGAAAGAAAAAAACATGCACTCCATCATAGCAAGCTAGCTTCCATGAAGTGAATGAAATATGCAAAATGGCAAATAAGAAAGTTAGAAAAAGGTGACTAGAAGAAGAAGACTAGAAGAAGAAGTATATGTCATTTATGAGCTAACTTAGGTGAAATGGATCATTTATGAGCTAACTTAGTTGAAATGGATCATTTACGAGCTAACTAAGGTGAAATGGATCATTTATGAGCTAACTAAGGTGAAATGGATCATTTATGAGCTAACTTAGTTGAAAAAGATCGTTTATGAGCTTACTAAGGTGAAATGGATCATTTATGAGCTAACTTAGGTGAGATGGATCGTTTATGAGCTAATTTAGGTGAAATGAATCGTTTGTGAGCTAACTTAGGTGAAATGGATCGTTTATGAGCTAACCTAGGTGAAATGGATCGTTTATGAGGTAACTTGGGTAAAATGCATCATTTTAGAGCTAACCTAGGTAAGATGGGTCATTTTGGAGCTAACCTAGGTAAAATGGATCGTTTGTGAGCTAACTTAGGTGAAATGGATTGTTTATGAGCTAACCTAGGTGAAATGGATCGTTTATGAGCTAACTTAGGTAAAATGCATCATTTTAGAGCTAACCTAGGTAAGATGGGTCATTTTGGAGCTAACCTAGGTAAAATGGGTCATTTTAGAGCTAACCTAGGTAAAATGAATCATTTTGGAGCTAACCTAGGTAAAATGGGTCATTTTAGAGCTAACTTGGGTAAAATGGATCATTTATGAGCTAACTAAGGTAAATGGGTCATTTTAGAGCTAACTTAGGTAAAATGGATCGTTTATGAGCTAACTAAGCTAATTATGCCATTTTTGACATAAGTAAGCTAAGTACATGTCATTATTGAGCAAACCTAGTTAACTAAGCATATTAGAGCTAACTTAGGTCATTTTGGAGGAAAAAAGCTAAGTATAGATCGTTTTAGAGCTAACTTAGGTAAAATGGATGGTTTTGGAGGTCAATAAGCTTATTAAGTCATTTTGGAGGAAAAGAAGCTAACTCTAGGTCATTATGGTAAGCATATTGGAGGAAATAAAGCTAAGTCTAGGTCTTTATGAATTTGTTAAGCAAAACACTAGAGAAACTTACCGTGATCATGGAGGTGTAGGAGCGGGCTGGCTCGTGCCGGTAGCTGGAGAAGGATCGTGCGATGCTTGTCTGGAGTTACACTGCACCAAAGATCATTTCCAATGTCTCGTTAGCATGATGACACTCAAATGTTAAGACTAGCACGTAATGTCCATTCAAATTAAACTCATCGTGGTCCTAGGAGCAATCTCTGGTATCGGCGGAGCGGTCTGACCGGCCTTCTCGCACATAGACTGCACATTTGGTTTTGACGACTCGGTCATACTAGTTAGTAATGAGACAAACACTACATGAATGTTTTGGCTAATCTACAGAAGAAACTTACCACAAGGAGCTCATACATGGCCCTTGCTTGCATGTCATTCCATGCCCTCTCCTCCTCCAACATCTTTGTCATCCTATCCTCCAACTCCCGCTGCCTCTCCACCGCCTCCACCAGAAGTTTTGCCGTTCTATCTCTCTCACTCTGTATAGCAGCCTGCAACACCACTCCTCATTAGAATTTGTAATCATTGATGGAAGTGCACACAATGTAATGGAGAAAGATAGCCGAGTACGTATAACTAACCTTGAAGGTGACTGGCCGTTCACGAGGCCTTATCTTAGGAGCGAAGCTCGACTGGCGCGCCTTGATCCGTGGGAGAGTGCTAGGACAACGGATAAGTCCATCTCCAATGGCTATCGAGCCATGGGACCTCCCGCCACCATCTATCATCACCAGCTCTGGATCAATGGGACCCTGGCTCAGGTTAAAGTCCTCCCCTTTCCTCGCCTTCCCCCGATCTCTATATTTCACGAGCTTGTGAGGAGATGTTGGTGAAGTTGTTTGGATCATCGAGGTCAGACGGAGAGAATGCCTTGACTTTCTTGTAAGAGGTAGTATGGGCCATGACATAGAGGTCGTACACCTCTGGCACCTTATCCGCCTTATTGTAGCATGCCTGAAAGAGAGAAACAAAGTAAATTAGTAATTAAAGGGCTCAAGCTAGCAAGATGAATGAATTGCATGAATCATGAAGCAAACCACATACCCAGTTTCGCCCGAACTAATATAAGTTGGAGCTGCCTTGATGGTGTGTCACACCTTCCATTTGGGTACGTTTGCCCTTGGCCTCGTTGTGGACGGCTAGCCATTCTTTTGAGCACCACTCATTGACCAACACCTCCCAACAATCCATCCAATCCGCACACCATCTCGGAGGCGCCTAAGTTAGCAAATAGAAACTTGAGCGCTACGGCTATGAATTACTAAATGAAGGAAGTAAGTACAAGGCCTTAAGAATTACCTTCATGTACTGCTCCTTACTCAGGAACTTCTCGCGGCATGCCGGCTTGGTTTTCTTCATACCACGCAAGGCGTAGTAGTCTCGAACAGCCTGCACCCGAGCCTCGTGCCGTAAGTTCTGTAGTAGGCGCTTGCAGACGTTATCGATAACATTTGCCGCGTCCTCCTCGTATCCCTCCTCACACCTGTAGAATGTCTGCAATCAAATGAGACAATATTGATTAGTACAATTAATAACTAGCTAGTTGAAGATTTTTAATTGTGTAAAGAAGAAATTACCAGAACTTTCTGATCACCACGTCTGCCCTCCTGTCGCACAAGACACCGTCGATAATCTCACCCGGTGGGGCCGGGGCAGCCAAGTAGTGCTCCCGGCTCAATCCAAGATCTAGAAGCTGACCCTCACCAGGAAACGTGACAAACCCCGGGAAGTTTTGCCGGCAAAGCACTCCAAGGACGGAGTTGGACCGGCGGACATTCTGATGGTGGTCCCAACCCCTACAGCATGACAAGGCCAATGCATTAGATATTTGAAGAAACGTGAATGCAGAAGGTACAAAAATATTAAATGCACTTACCTCTCCCCATCAGGGAAAATCAACCACCTCTGCTCGCGGGTCGCCTGCACTTCCGGGAGTCGTGTACAACCACGCAAGTAGACGGTGCCCCCTCCTCCTCAATATCAGGCGGCTCCCCGCCATCATCAGCATGGCCACCTGGCCCCTCAGGCTGATCCGGCCAGGTACCCCATCCGGACATGTGCTCCTCCGGGATCTCGTGGGCCCAACTCTCATGGGCCAAAGGCCCGTCGACCCAAGGCTCATGGACCAGAGTCTGTGTAGCCTCCTCCTTGGACGGGTCCACCCTAGCAGTCACATGCTCGGGTGAAACAACTGGGGGTGGCGGGGAGGAAGGCACCCTAGCAGTCACCCTACCTCCTCTCCCGCGACCACGTGCTCCAACTTCTCTCTTCTTCCCTCCCTTACCTCGTTCCCTGCTGGGCACCGCGGTCGACAAAGAAGGGCCCGGCGGTGTCGCCATACTGTCCAGCAACACTCGGCAGAGAGGTACGTGTGGAATGGAAGACCTCCCACCACGCGCCGACGAAGAAGGGGCCTCGGAGCGCTCCCGACCAGCGCCCACCATCTTTCAACACCTGCCATGACAAAGAGTAAACGAAATTACTACAACATAAAAAAATACCGACATGAATAATAATATTTATATCACTTAAGTGTATCATCCTCAAGTACAACATAAAAAAATTGAATACCTGACACGAACTACTAATAATCTCGATCACTATCATCAATAAATGCATAATCATCATCATCACTATCATCAATGACGTGCTCATAGGGTTTAGCGGCATCAACATGTGAAAGGCCACCTTGACGTAATCGGTCAAGCATTGACAGGTCATCCACAGCAGTAACCTCTTCTTGTTCCTCCTCCGGGGTGATGCCGGATTCACTGTTGCTGTCTACTTCAATGTTTTGGGGTGAAGTATAGCGGTTCTTGAAACGCTTTTTGGAAATATGTGTCTCTTGGAAGAATTCTCCTTCATATGTGTCTGGGTTAATGTGAGGTTCATAATCCTCTTCCTTTGGGGGAGATAGTCTAGCACGTGGCGGCACTTCATAAACGACATCGCAACCTTTCAGATTTGGATTAGTTTGGCAGGCCCGCGGTAGATAGAATACTTGGGTTGCCTGTTGAGCCGTAATATAGACATCAGGAACATCTAAATGGGTGCCTTGTTTGATTTAAAGTAGCCCTATATGTTCATGAGTCCTTCTAGTCTCCTTCGGCTGAAACCAATAACATTTGAAGACTACGACATTCGGTGGGTTTTCACCATAGAATAGAAGTTCATAAATTGCTTCAACTCTCCCATAATACTCGGTACCTCCTTCGCCGATAGCAAGTACACAACAATTTGTAGAGTTTCAGTCGGCCATAGATAGCTCTTTTCCATAGGTAGGAAAGGATACCCGTTGATGTCGTATTTGTCAAATGAACAGACCTTATAGTCAAAACCATTAGCGACTTGTCTCAATTCGGCATCCATAGACTCTGAATTAGCCTACAAGTTTAATATGAAAGGATTGTTGCATTAGGCACAAATTAGCGAATGAAATGAAATGGTCTAATAGAAATTACCGTTTGTTTGAACCAAGAGATAAAACCGGGATAGCCGCCTCCTTGCTTTGCGAGAAGTTCATATTCTTTGATGGAATCCTTTTGGATCACCGCTCCATACGAGAATATGGCGACGTATCGACTATATGAAATATCCAGGAATAAGAGCAGTTCAAAGGAAATAGAAGTTGCGAAACAATGTACCGAGAACTTACTCCATGTACGGCCGCACTTCTGTCAGGTTGTTGAAGATATACAACGAAATGGTCCGCCATTCTTCATTATCCAAAGATACTGGTTTTGAACCACTGGCTGGTGCAAGATTCCCTTTGAATAGGCTGAGGTTGGATCCACCCTCTTTAGGGTCGTCAGCATTGTACCGAGGCTTTGGATTATGCAAATGACGATTTTTGGCTTTGTAGTGTGCTGTCACGAAGTTTGCCGCCTCCTCAGTGATGAATGCCTCAACCATCGATGCTTCAATTCTACTTTTATTTTTACATTTTTCTCGAAGCATCTTCTGCATCCTCTCAGTTGGGTAGCACCAACGATTTTGCACGCCCCCCCCCCCAATCTTGCCTCGGTCGGGAGATGCAAAATCAAATGATGCATTGGATTAAAGAAGCCCGGTGGAAAGATCTTCTCTAACTTGTAGATCAACTCTGGTGCCAACTCTTCCATTTCTTCTAGCATGCCAGGCGATAGTTCTTTCGCACAAAGAACACGAAAGAAATAGCTGAGTTCTGCTAGTACTAGCCATTCATCCTCAGGGATGAAGCCATGCAACATCACCGGCATTACCCGCTCAATCCATATGTGCCAATCATGACTCTTGAGACCAAATATCTTCAATTTATCAAGACTCGCTCCCCTCTTTAGATTCGCTGCATACCCATCGGGGAACATCAACTGCATTTTCACCCACAAGATAATTTGCCTCATAGCTGGCCTTCCAAGATTGAACCATGCCTTTGGCTTTGTCCAGTTCTGCTTTCCTTTCGGTTCTTTCATGTTTTGTAATGACCTATCACATAGCGCCTCCAGATCGACTCTAGCCTTAGTATTATCCTTTGACTTCCCATCTATGCCGAACAATGTACCAAAAAGTGCCTCGGTGATATTCTTCTCAGTGTGCATCACGTTGATGTTGTGTGGGCAAAGGAGGTCTTTGAAGTAAGGCAGATCCCATAAGCATGTCTTGTGAGTCCAGGCGTGTTGAGAATTATACCCCTTGAAGTACCCTGGACGCTCTAGATCTGGCTCGAGAGCATTTAACCGATCCAGGGTCTGTTGGCCTGTCAACGTAGGTGGTGCAGAGTTTTTGACAACTCTACCTCTGATGAAGTTCTTCTTGTCTTTCCTGAACTTATGGCGAGGATCCAGGAACTGTCTATGCATGTCGAAGCAAGAAAACTTGCAACCGGCCTGAAGCCAACGAAACTCAAGAGCTCCCTTGCATGTGGGGCACGGGAACCTACCATGCACACACCAGCCAACGAATAGCGCATACGCCGGCAAGTCATGCGGCGAGTACATGTACCAGACACGCATTATGAAGTTCCATTTGCTATAGGCGTCGTATGTCTTGAACCCATTATCCCAGGCTTCTTGCAATTCGTCTTTAAGCGGCTGCATGTACACATTCATATTTCCCCCTGGATAGTTGGGCCCTGGAATTATCAACATCAGGAAAATGTTCTTTCTTTGCATAATCTGTCCGGGGGGAGATTGAGTGGAAAGACAAATATAGGCCAACAACTGTATTGGGTAGCCGTCAGACCAAACACACAGAACCCATCCATGTTGATGCCAACTCGAGGATGCCTTGGATCTGCCGCTTTTTCATCATGTAATTCATCAAACTTTTTCCATGCAACACCATCCGATGTGTGTACCATCTTCAGATTCCCATCTGCATCTAATTTGATTCTTTTGCCCCTTTTGTGCCATGTCATCTGTCTGGCCGTCTCTTCGACCATGAAAAGACGTTTAAATCTTAGTACGATTGGCATATGCCGAAGAACACTAATGGGGATTTTGGTCTGCATCTTCTGACCCATACTGTTGTCTGCCACAACATACCTGGAAGACTTGCAAATGGGACAATAGTTCAAGTCCGCATAGTCAAGCCTAAATAAGGCACATCCTTTCTCACAGGCATGTATCTTCTCATAGGGCATCTTCAGTACACGGAGGATTTTGTCCGACTGGTACAGGTTTGCAGACATTACATGGCCTTTGGGTAGAAAGCGTCCAAATACTATCATCATTGCATCGTAGCATTCTCTGCCCAAGTTGAACTGAGCCTTCAGAGCCATTACTTGTGAGATGGCATCCAACTGACAAAGCTCAGTGTGCTCGTGGAGCGGACATTTTGAAGACTCCAACATTTAATTGAAGGCCTTTGCAGATTCCTCCATCTCCTCGTCCGAATCCCGAGCATCATCCAAGTCTTGCACCATGTTTTCCATCCTAGTACCATGCTCGTCGGTGCGACGATGAACCACCTCAGCTCGGTCACGTTGGGCAGACTCACCGTGAAATGTCCACACTGTATAATCGGGCGTAAAACCACTCTTCTGCAGGTGTTTCCCCATTTCAACCCCTGTCCTGTTTTCCCAATTGTCGCACTGGAAATAGGGGCACCAGGTTTTCCTCTGGCCATTTGCAAATGAGGCTTGCACAAACCCCTTGGTTTTTGTGAACTTCAGCGCTCCATTTGTTTTGACCAGTGTGACCGGTGTACATCCATGCATGATCACTCATCTTGACTTTCAGAGCTACTGGACACACAACAAATATATATATATATATATAATTCACCATGTATATATTCATCAGTTGATCTAGTTTGCCAATTTTATTACGTCCATGCAGCCTACACTCTAATAGGTAATGATAGGTCCTAATCCCACCCGAGTATGTATAGATTGGGTTCATTTTCCCATGCTATGCTCCGGATCCGACGCAAAATTTCGGCAGCACCTCCCCGCTGTTCTCCTGATACACGTCTCTGCAATAAACAGAGATGATGTGTACCCGGAGAACAACAGGGGAGGCACCAATGAAATTTATGCGTCGTATCCGGAGCAAAGCATATGGGAAAATGAACCCAATCTACACATACTCGGGCTATCCATGGATAGCGTTGGACAATTCGAAAGAATCACGGCTATAAATATGCAAATGCATGCATATTTATAACTATAACCCTTTCGAACGAGAGACACATATTGGTTACGCATACTGATGATTCAAGATACATATATAGCTAGCTAGCAAGTTTCATTGGCACGAACACCGAAACAGAGCAAATAATGAAGGGGGGAGGAGTACATGTCATTTGTGCTCACCCACGAATGAAGGGGCAGAGCTCGTCAAACGCATGGGGTGGTCGTCGAACACCAAACCTCGCAGCGATGAAACAACTGCACATTTAAATCTACCCAGTCAACACAATTATATATGATGTTCTTCATAACAAAATCAAAAAATATATGACCTAACTCATAATTCACAAATATATGACCCCGTCGGCCTCTGGAAGGCAAAAGAGCACCTTTTCGGGAGGTGTCGGGGGTCGGGGTGTCGGGGTGCCGTGTCGGGGTCGGGGTGCTGTTTTGGTGTCGGGGTGTGGTGTCGGGGTCGGGGTGTTTCCTTCTATCCTTCTTCTTCTTTCCTTCTCTTCTTCTTCTTCTTCTTCTTCTTCTTCTTCTTCTTCTTCTTCTTCTTCTTTCCTTTCTTATTCTTCTTATTCTTTCCTTCTCTTCTTCTTCTTCTTCTTCTTCTTTTATTTCTTCCTTATTTTCCTTTTCCCTCTTCTTCTTCTCATCTTCTCCTCTATTTCTTCTTCTTATTCTTCTTCTGCCCTCCTCTTCTTCTTCTTCCCCTTCTACATATTCTTCTTTTCTTCTTCTTTTTTCATCTTTTTCTACCGCTTTTAATAATATGACTAATTATCTAAAACTCATGCACTAAATCTAACACTAACACATATCTAGCACTAAATCTAACACTAACAATTAAATAGCAAAAAAAGAAAAAAAAGAAAAAATAACTCACCGGAGCCGATGGGGGCCGGGGTTTCGCAGCGGCAGGGTGGCGGTGGCGACGAGGGCCACAGGGCTCTGGGGCGGTGGAGCTCAGGGGGGCGGTGAGCGGCGGCGCCGAGCCGGCAGGGAGGCGAGGGCGATGGGGCCGCGGTGGCGCCGGGGGCGACGGTGGCGCCGAGGTGGTGGGCGGGTGGTAGGGACGGCGGGGTGGTGGGGCGGTTGGGAGGCGACGTGGTGGGGCGGCGGGGCGGCGGGGTGGTGGGGCGACGGGGCGTTGGCGGGTGGGGGGGGCAGCGGGGTGGTGGGGCGACGGGGCAAGCGGCGATGGGTGATGGGGGCGACGGCGGGTGGCGGGGGCGGTGGCGGGTTTCGGGGGTGGCGGGTGCAGCGGTGGGTGGCTCTGGTCGTCGGGAAGAGAGAGGGAGAGAAACAGAGAGAGGAAGGGGCGGGGTGGGGCTCGATCGGTAGTTAGGTGAGTTCTTTGTCGTCCACCCCACCTTTGCCATCCGTTTTTTTGTCTTTGTCGTCTGCTAGCAGACGGCAAAGAGGGGGCCGTTAAGTTTTTCTAATCAGCTCGTTAGTGGGGGCGACCTCTCTCTTTGCCGTCTGCCAGTTGACGGCAAAGATTCTTTGCCGTCCGCTAGCGGATGGCAAAGAACTGGCTAATGGCAAAGACCTTCTTTGCCATCAGCCAGCTCTTTGCCGTCCGTTTTCTGTAAACGGACGGCAAAAACCTTTGCCATCAGCCAGCAGACGGCAAATAAGCTAATTCCAGTAGTGTTTCCTTCAGTCTCCCACTTGCACTAGAGTCAATAATCTAGTTCACATCGCCATGTGATTTAACACCAATAGTTCACATCTTTATGTGATTAGTTCACGTCTCCATGTGACTAATACCAAAGGGTTTACTAGAGTCAATAATCTAGTTCACAGCGCTATGTGATTAACACCCAAAGAGTGATCATGTTTTTCTTGTGAGAGAAATTTAGTCAACGGGTCTGCCACATTCAGAGCCGTATGTATTTTGCAAATTTTTCTATGTCTACAATGCTCTGCACGGAGCTACTCTAGCTAATTGCTCCCGCTTTCAATATGTATCCAGATTGAGACTCGGAGTCATCCAGATCGGTGTCAAAACTTGCATCGACGTAACTCTTTACATTAACTTTTTGTCACCTCCATAACCGAGAAACATATCCTTATTCCACTAAGGATAATTTTGACCGATTTCTAGTGATCCACTCCTGGATCACTATTGTACCCTCTTGCCAAACTCTAGGTAAGGTACACAATAGGTCTGGTACACATCATAGAATACTTTATAGAACCTATGGCTGAGGCATAGGGAATGACTTTTCATTCTCTTTCTATTTCCTACCGTGGTCGGGTTTTGAGTCTTTACTCAACTTCACACCTTGCAACACATGCAAGAACTCCTTCTTTGACTGTTCCATTTTGAACCACTTCAAAAACTTGTCAAGGTATGTTCTCATTGAAAAATATATCAAGCGTCTTGATCTATCTCTATAGATCTTGATGCTCAATATGTAAGTAGGCTCACCAAGGTCTTTCTTTGAAAAACTCCTTTCAAACACTCCTTTATGCTTTCGAGAAAATTCTACATCATTTCTGATCAACAATATGTCATTCACATATACTTATCAGTAAGGTTGTAGTGCTCCCACTCACTTTCTTGTAAATACAGGCTTCACCGCAAGTCTGTATAAAACCATATGCTTTGATCACTTTATCAAAGCATATATTCCAACTCCGAGATGCTTTCACCAGTCCATAGATGGATCGCTGGAGCTTGCACACTTTGTTAGCACCTTTAGGATTGACAAAACCTTCTTGTTGCATCGTATACAACTCTTCATTAAGAAATACATTAAGGAATGCAGTTTTGACAACCATTTGCCAGATTTCATAAAATGTGGCAATTGCTAACATGATTCAGACAAACTTAAGCATCGATACGAGTGAGAAAATCTCATCATAGTCAACATCTTGAACTTGTCGAAAACCTTTTGCGACAATTCGAGCTTTGTATATAGTAATACTACTGTCAGCGTCTGTCTTCCTCTTGAATATCCATTTATTCTCAATGGCTTTCCGATCATTGGGCAAGTCAACCAAAGTCCACACTTTGTTCTCATACATGGATCCCATCTCAGATTTCATGGACTTAAGCATTTTGCGGGATCTGGGCTCATCATCGCTTCCTCATAGTTCGTAGGTTCGTCATGGTCTAGTAACATGACTTCCAGAAAGTATTAATGTACCACTCTGGTGCAGACCATACTCTGGTTGACCTACGAGGTTCGGTAGTAACTTGATCTGTAGTTTCATGATCATCATCATTAGCTTCCTCACTAATTGGCGTAGGAATCACTAGAACTGATTTCTGTGATGAACTACTTTCCAATTCGGGAGAAGGTACAATTACCTCATCAAGTTCTACATTCCCCCCACTCACTTCTTTCGAGAGAAACTTTTTTTCTAGAAAGGATCCATTCTCAATAACGAATATCTTGCCCTCGGGTCTGTGATAGAAGGTGTACCCAATAGTTTCCTTTGGGTATCCTATGAAGACGCATTTCTCCGATTTGGGTTCGAGCTTATTAGGGTTAAGCTTTTTCACATAAGCATCACTGCCCCCAAACTTTAAGAAACGACAACTTAGGTCTTGCCAAACCACATTTCATACGGTGTCGTCTCAACGAATATAGATGGTGCCCTATTAAACGTGAATGCAGCTGTCTCTAATGCATGATACGTCTCAATGTATCTATAATTTTTTGATTGTTCCATGATATTATATTATCTGTTTTGGATGTTTAATGGGCTTTATTATGCACTTTTATATTACTTTTGGGACTAACCTATTAAGCGAAGGCCCAGTGCAAATTGCTGTTTTTTTTGCCTATTTCAGTGTTTCGCAGAAAAGGAATATCAAACAGAATCCAAACGGAATGAAACCTTCGCGAGGATCTTTTTTGGAACAAACGTGATCCAGGAGACTTGGAGTGGACGTCAAGGAAGTAGCGAGGCGGCCACGAGATAGGAGGGCGCGCCCCCACCCTCGTGGGCCCCTCGCAGCTCCACCGACCTACTTCTTCCTCCGATATATACCCATATACCCTGAAAACATCCAAGAGCACCATGAAACCCTATTTCCACCGCCACAATCTTCTATACCCGTGAGATCTCATCTTGGGGCCTTTTCCGGTCCGCCGGAGGGGGAATCAATCACGAAGGGCTTCTACATCAACACCATAGCCTCTCCGATGATGTGTGAGTAGTTTACCACAGACCTACGGGTCCATAGTTATTAGCTAGATGGCTTCTCTTGGAGATCTCAATACAAAGTTCTCCTTGATTCTCTTGGAGATCTATTCGATGTAATTCTTTTTGCGGTGTGTTTGTCGAGATCCGATGAATTGTGGGTTTAGGATCAAGATTATCTATGAACAATATTTGGTTCTTCTCTGAATTCTTTTATGCACGATTTAAATATCTTTGCAAGTCTCTTCGAATTATCAGTTTGGTTTGGCCTACTAGATTGATCTTTCTTGCAATGGGACAAGTGCTTAGCTTTGGGTTCAATCTTGCGGTGTCCTTTCCCAGTGACAGCAGGGGCAGCAAGGCACATATTGTATTGTTGCCATCGAGGATAAAAAGATGGGGTTTATATCATATTGCTTGAGTTTATCCCTCTACATCATGTCATCTT
>NC_057800.1:473141287-473153125 GCF_018294505.1 Triticum aestivum | reverse complement strand
AAGATGACATGATGTAGAGGGATAAACTCAAGCAATATGATATAAACCCCATCTTTTTATCCTCGATGGCAACAATACAATATGTGCCTTGCTGCCCCTGCTGTCACTGGGAAAGGACACCGCAAGATTGAACCCAAAGCTAAGCACTTGTCCCATTGCAAGAAAGATCAATCTAGTAGGCCAAACCAAACTGATAATTCAAAGAGACTTGCAAAGATATTTAAATCATGCATAAAAGAATTCAGAGAAGAACCAAATATTGTTCATAGATAATCTTTATCCTAAACCCACAATTCATCGTATCTCGACAAACACACTGCAAAAAGAATTACATAGAATAGATCTCCAAGAGAATCGAGGAGAACTTTGTATTGAGATCCAAAGAGAGAGAAGAAGCCATCTAGCTAATAACTATGGACACAAAGGTCTGTGGTAAACTACTCACACATCATCGGAGAGGCTATGGTGTTGATGTAGAAGCCCTCCATGATCGATTCCCCCTCCGGCGGAGCGCCGGAAAAGGCCCCAAGGTGGGATCTCGCGGGTACAGAAGGTTGCGGTGGTGGAAATAGGGTTTCATGGTGCTCCTGGATGTTTTCAGGGTATATGGGTATATATAGGAGGAAGAAGTAGGTCGGTGGAGCTGCGAGGGGCCCACGAGGGTGGGGGCACGCCTGGCCCCCTGGGCGCGTCCTCCTACCTCGTGGCCTCCTTGCTTCTTTCTTGACGTACACTCCAAGTCTCCTGGATTGCATTTGTTCTAAAGACGATCCTCGCGAAGGTTTCATTCCGTTTGGATTCCGTTTGATATTCCTTTTCTGCGAAACACTGAAATAGGCAAAAAAACAGCAATTTGCACTGGGCCTTCGGCTAATAGGTTAGTCCCAAAAATAATATAAAAGTGCATAATAAAGCCCATTAAACATCCAAAACAAATAATATAATAGCATGGAACAATAAAAAATTATAGATACATTGGAGACGTATCAAGTATCCCCAAGCTTAATTCCTGATCATCCTCAGGTAGGTAAATGATAAAAATAGAATTTTTGATGTGGAATGCTTCCTAACATAATTTCCAAAGTAATTCTCTTTATTGTGGCATGAACATTCAGATCCAAAAGATTCAAGATAAAAGTTTAATATTGGCATAAAAATAATAATACTTCAAGCATACTAACTAAGCAATTATGTCTTCTCAAAATAACATGGCCAAAGAAAGTTATCCCTACAAAATCATATAGTCTAGCTATGCTCTATCTTCACCACACAAAATATTTAAATCATGCACAACCCCAATGACAAGCCAAGCAATTGTTTCATACTTTTGACGTTCTCAAACTTTTTCAATCTTCAAGCAATACATGAGCGTGAGCCATGGATATAGCACTATAGGTGGAATAGAATGGTAGTGGTGGAGAAGACAAAAAGGAGAAGATAGTCTCACATCAACTAGGCGTATCAACGGGCTATGGAGATGCCCATCAATAGATATCAATGTGAGTGAGTAGGGATTGCCATGCAATGGATGCACTAGAGCTATAAGTATACAAAAGCTCAAAAAGAAACTAAGTGGGTGTGCATCCAACTTGCTTGCTCACGAAGACCTAGGGCATTTTGAGGAGGCCCATCATTGGAACCAAGTTCTATAATGAAAAATTCCCACTAGTATATGAAAGTGACAATATATGAGACTCTCTATCATGAAGATCATGGTGCTACTTTGAAGCACAAGTGTGGTAAAAGGATAGTAGCATTGTCCCTTCTCTCTTTTTCTCTCTCTCTTTTTTATCCGGGCCTTTCCTTTTTATGGCCTCTTTTTTTTCGTCCGGAGTCTCATCCCGACTTGTGGGGGAATCATAGTCTCCGTCATCCTTTCCACACTAGGACAATGCTCTAATAATGATGATCATCACACTTTTATTTACTTACAACTCAATAATTACAAATCGATACTAGAACAAAAATATGACTCTATGTGAATGCCTATGGCGGTGTACCGGGATATGCGATGAATCAAGAGTGACATGTATGAAAAAATTATGAACGGTGGCTTTGCCACAAATACAATGTCAACTACATGATCATGTAAGGCAATATGACAATGATGAAGCATGTCATTATAAACAGAACGGTGGAAAGTTGCATGGCAATATATCTCGGAATGGCTATGTAAATGCCATAATAGGTAGGTATGGTGGCTGTTTGGAGGAAGATATATGGTGGGTTTTGATACATCTCCAACGTATCTACAATTTATGAAGTATTCATGCTATTATATTATCTGTTTTGGATGTTTATGGGCTTTACTAAACACTTTTATATTATTTTTGGGACTAACCTATTAACCGGAGGCCCAACCCAAATTGTTGTTTTCTTGCTATTTCAGTGTTTCGAAGAAAAGGAATATCAAACAGAGTCCAAACGGAATGAAACTTTCAGGAGAGTTATTTTTGGAATGGAAGCAATCCAGGAGGCTTGGAGTAGACGTCAGGGAAGGTTCGAGGAAGCCACGAGGCAAGGAGGCGCGCCCTACCCCCTGGGCGAGCCCCCACCCTCGTGGCTCCCTTGACCGACTTCTTTCGCCTATATATGTCCATATACCCTAAAAACACCAGAGAACAGAATAGATCGGGAGTTCCACTGCCAGAAGCCTCCGTAGCCACCGAAAACCAATCTAGACCCGTTCCGGCACCTTGTTGGAGAGGGGAATCCCTCTCTGGTGGCCATCTTCATCATCCTGGCGCTCTCCATGAAGAGGAGGGAGTAGTTCACCCTCGGGGCTGAGGGTATGTACCAGTAGCTATGTGTTTGATCTCTCTCTCTCTCTATCTCTCTCTCTCTCGTGTTGTTGAGGTGGTACGATCTTGATCTATCGCGAGCTTTGCCATTATAGTTGGATCTTATGATGTTTCTCCCCCTCTACTCTCTTGTAATCGATTGAGTTTTCCCTTTGAAGCTATCTTATCGGATTGAGTCTTTAAGGATTTGAGAACACTTGATGTATGTCTTGGATGTGCTTATCTGTGGTGACAATGGGATATCACGTGATCCACTTGATGTATGTTTTTGTGATCAACTTGCGAGTTCCGTGACCTCGTGAACTTATGCATAGGGGTTGGCACACGTTTTCGTCTTGACTCTCCGGTAGAAACTTTGGGGAACTCTTTGAAGTTCTTTGTGTTGGTTGAATAGATGAATCTAAGATTTGTGATGCATATCGTATGATCATACCCACTGATACTTGTGGTGACACTGGAGTATCTAAGTGACATTAGGGTTTTGGTTGATTTGCGTCTTAAGGTGTTATTTTACTATGAACTCTAGGGCTGTTTGTGACACTTATAGGAATAGCCCAACGGATTGATCGGAAAGAATAACTTTGAGGTGGTTTCGTACCCTACAATAATCTCTTCGTTTGTTCTCCGCTATTAGTGACTTTGGAGTGACTCTTTGTTGCATGTTGAGGGATAGTTATATGATCCAATTATGTTATTATTGTTGAGAGAACTTGCAGTAGTGAAAGTATGAACCCTAGGACTTGTTTCAACACATTGCAATACCGTTTTAGCTCACTTTTATCATTAGGTACCTTGCTATTTTTATATTTTCAGATTACAAAACCTATATCTATCATCCATATTGCACTTGTATCACCATCTCTTCGCTGAACTAGTGCACCTATACAATTTACCATTGTATTGGGTGTGTTGGGGACACAAGAGACTCTTTATTATTTGGTTGCAGGGTGGCTTGAGAGATACCATCTTCATCCTACGCCTCCCACGGATTGATAAACCTTAGGTCATCCACTTGAGGGAAATTTGCTACTGTCCTACAAACCTCTGCACTTGGAGGCCCAACAACATCTACAAGAAGAAGGTTGTGTAGTAGACATCAAGCTCTTTTCTGGCGCCGGTGCCGGGGAGGTTAGTGCTCGAAGGTATATCTTTAGATCTTGCAATCGAATCTTTTAGTTTCTTGTTTTATCACTAGTTTAGTCTATAAAAACAAAACTACAAAAAAATGGAATTGAGGGTACCTCATATGCTTCATCTTTTTAATATCTTTCATGAAAATGAGGATTCCCATAATTGTGCCAAAGTCTTAGAAGAAGAATGCATTAGAATGTTTGGCACTAAATATTTGGATGATGAGCATGATTGCAATGTTGTTAGTATGAATTCTTTGAATATCCATGATGCTAATGATATGCAAAGCCACAAGCTTGGGGATGCTATGTTTGATGAAGATGATATTTTTTGTCCCCCAAGTTTTGATGAGAAAATTTATTTTGATGATAGCATGCCTCTTATTTATGGTGATTATATTGATGAAAGTGGGTTTGGAAGAGTGTCAACTTTAGGAAGTAATGATCCCACTATTTTTGAGGGTGTTGAATCTTATTGTGATAATTATGAAAGTGGGTTTGGAGACGCCATGACTTTAGTTAATGTTAATCCCACTATTTTGGAAGAGTGTCAACTTTGCATGCTTGTAGATCATGAAAAGAATGCTTTATGTGATGGTTATATATATTTTTGAATTCATTAATCATTCTACTTAAAATTATTATGAGGGAGGAATATATGCTCGTAGGAATTGCAATAGTATCAAGTTTCCTCTCTATGTGCTTAAAATCTTGAAGTTATGCTTGTTTTGCTTTCCTATGCAAGTTGATTCTTGTTCCCACAAGTTGTTTTCTCACAAAATCCCTATGCATAGGAAGTGGTTTAGGCTTAAATGTGCTAGTCATATTCTTCATGATGCTCTCTTTATGTTTCAATTCTTATCCTTTATGTGAGCATCATTGAAATCATCATGCCTAGCCAGGGGCGTTAAACGATAGCGCTTGTTGGGAGGCAACCCAATTTTATTTTTGTTCCTTGCTTTTTGATCCTGTTTAGTATTAAATAAATTCATCTAGCCTCTGTTTAGATGTGGTTTTATGCTTTTAATTAGTGTTTGTGCCAAGTAGAACCTTTGGGAAGACTTGGGGAAAGTCTTTGTGATCTTGCTGTAAAAAACAGAAACTTTAGCGCTCACGAGATTTGCTGTCGTTTTTTACTGGAGAGTGATATTTAGTTAATTCTTTTTTCATATGATTAATAGATAAATTCCTCACATCCAGCAATTTATTTTAGAATTTTTGGGGTTCCATAAGTATTCGAAACCTACAGATTACTACAGACTGTTCTGTTTTTGACAGATTTTGTTTTTCGTGTGTTGTTTGCTTCTTTTGATGAATCTATGGCTAGTCATAGAGTTTATGAACCATAGAAAAGTTGGAATACAGTAGGTTTAACACCAATATAAATAAAGAATGAGTTCATTACAATACCTTGAAGTGGTGGTTTGTTTTCTTTTACTAACGAAGCTCACGAGTTTTCTGTTACGTTTTGTGTTGTGAAGTTTTCAAGTTTTGGGTAAAGATTCGATGGAGTATAGAATAAGGAGTGGCAAGAGCCTAAGCTTGGGGATTCCCAAGGAACCCCAAGGTAAAATCCAAGGACAACCAAAAGCCTAAGCTTGGGGATGCCCCGGAAGGCATCCCCTCTTTCGTCTTCGTCCATCGGTAACTTTACTTGGAGCTATATTTTTATTCACCAGATTATATGTGTTTTGCTTGGAGCGTCAATTTATTTTGTTAGGATTTGCTTGCTGTTATTTAGAACAATGTTTTGCATCTTTTATTTCAATAAAAGTGGCATTGATAGCCTTTACTATGCCTATTTTACAAGTCTACATGTTGCTGTTTGAAAATAGAAAGTTTACCGCTGTTGCAAAAATTCCCTAGAAATGTCAGAATGTGATAAAATGTTGAAACCCTTTTCATAATAAGATCTGATAAATTTACTACAGTGGGAATTTTCTTTAATAATTTTTGGAGCTAGGGAAGTATGGATCTTGCTGCATTCTCCACAGACTGTCCTGTTTAGGCAGATTGTTGTTATGTTTGCATTGTTTGCATATGTTTGCTTGTTTAATGATTCTATTTGAGGATAGGACTATTAAATATGCGGAGGCATTTAGTATGCAATGTTGATTAATAATTTTAGTGATTTTCTACATAAGAGTATGATAAGGTTTTTGCATTGGTTTATACTAACTTATCTCACGAGTCCTTGTTGAGTTTTGTGTGGATGAAACTTTTGAGATTTAAGGAGACCGTGATATGAGAGGAATTAAGGAGACACAAAATCTCAAGCTTGGGGATTCCCAAGGCATCCCAAGATAATATTTCTAGAAGTCTCAAGCGTCTAAGCTTGGGGATGCCCCGGTTGGCATCCCACCTTTCTTCTTCGGCAACTATCGGTTAGTATCGGTTGAGCCTAAGTTTTTGCTTATGCACATGATGTTTGCTATTCTTAGAATGTAATTTTATTTTGTTTTGCTTGCTGTTTGAATAAAATATCAAGATCTGAAATTATTAAATGGAGAGTCTTCACATAGCTAAATAATTATTTAACCACTCATTGATCTTCACTTATATCTTTTTGGAGTAGTTTGTCATTTACTCGTGTGCTTCACTTATATCCTATGAGTAAATAGTTGAATGAATTGAATATAATAAATCTGAAATTATATATGTTTCATATTCTTATCCCATGGGGAGTAATGACTTCACATATAAGAAGTAGAGGTGGTAAATTTATTGAAAGTTAGCAAACATTGTATTGGTCACTTGAACAATTCATGAAAGAATATTGAAGGAAGAGATATTTCACATATAAATATACTATCTTGGACATATTTTGTAATTGTGAGCACTCATTAAAACATGACATGCTAAAAGGTTGATGTTGGACAAGGAAGACAACGTAATGGGTTATGTTTTCTCATATCGAAAATAAAGTATATTTTCATGGATCATTCGACATGCTGAGCTTGCCTTTACCCCTCATGCTAGCCAAATTCTTTGCACCAAGTAGAGATACTACTTGTGCTTCCAAACATCCCTTAAACCAGTATTGCCATGAGAGTCCACCATACCTACCTACGGATTGAGTAAGATCCTTCAAGCAAGTTGTGATCGGTGCATGCAATAAAAATTGCTCTCTAAATATGTATGATCTATTAGTGTGGAGAAAATAAGCTTTATACGATCTTGTGATGTGGAAGCAATAAAAGAGACGGACTGCATAATAAAGGTCCCTATCACCAGTGGCAATATAAACTGATGTTCTTTCGCATTAAGATTTTGTGCATCCAACTATAAAAGTGCATGACAACCTCTGCTTCCCTCTGCGAAGGGTCTATCGTTTATTCTTGTCTTATACCTTATGCAAGAGTCATGGTGATCTTCACCTTTCCTTTTTACATTTTTTCCTTTGGCAAGCACATTGTGTTGGAAAGATCTTGATATATATATATATATTTTATATATCCAATTGGATGTAAGGCATCATGAACTATTATTGTTGACATTACCCTTGAGGTAAAAGGTTGGGAGGCGAATCTATAAGCCCCTATCTTTCTCTGTGTCTGATTAAAACTTTGAACCCATAAATATCACGTGAGTGTTAGCAATTGTGGAAGACTAAATGATAGTTGAGTATGTGAAGTTTGCTGAATCAAATCTCTAACATAGACCCTTCCTAAAAATAAGATGAATTGTAATTGTTTGATGACTAATAACACGATTTGTTATTTTTCAAGAAAGTTTATGATCTATACTTTAACATGTGAATAACTTGTTACTTGATCATGAGAAGTTTTATGAGTTGAGCTACTGCTTTGATATATAATGATGCTAGAAAAGGTGATTAAAATTATCATTGATCAAAATTGTGCACCTGCTAGCATTCACACTTCATAAATTATTTCTTTTATCATTTACCTACTCGAGGACGAGCAGGAATTAAGCTTAGGGATGCTGATACGTCTCCAACGTATCTATAATTTATGAAGTATTCATGCTATTATATTATCTATTTTGGATATTTATGGGCTTTACTAAAAAAATTTATATTATTTTTGGGACTAACCTATTAACCGGAGGCCCAACCCAAATTGTTGTTTTCTTGCCTATTTCAGTGTTTCGAAGAAAAGGAATATCAAACGAGTCCAAACGGAATGAAACCTTCGGGAGAGTTATTTTTGGAACGAAAGCAATCCAGGAGACTTGGAGTAGACGTCAGGGAAGCTTTGAGGAAGCCACAAGGCAAGCAGGCGCGCCCCCACCCTCATGGGCCCCTCGTGGCTCCCCTGACTGACTTCTTTCACCTATATATGTCCATATACCCTAGAACACCAGAGAACAGAATAGATCGGGAGTTCCTCCGCCAGAAGCCTCAGTAGCCATCGAAAACCAATCTAGACCCGTTCTGACACCCTGCCGGAGGGGGGAATTGTGGGGACCCCGACTCATAAGTCGTGATCACCGAATGCACGTGTACAGTGATCCCAGAGATCAATGCTCACTGAACACACAGAAGCTGAATAACAAGAGTCTTACAACCATACATACCGTCTTACATAAATTATGACCATTATGGTCAAGTCTTACATAGATAAAGCCACAAGGGCTGAATACCAAATAGACTTCAGCAGCGGAAATCTTCGTTGGTAATTAGAACCCATGCCATCTACCTTAACCCTACAGGCATTCTGACTGGGAAACGTCCTAGTTCGCATGTTCGTCACCAAGGAACTTTTCTTCGAAGTCCTGCTCTTCCATGCCTGACCAATTAAATAACTAGTGGCAAGCCAATGAGTACTTTGAATGTACTCGCAAGCAACCCATGTTTTGGCTCAAGGTACAAGAATGCATGACATAGGTAAGTTTTGCAGAAAGCTAGTTTATTGTGCTATGACATGTTCAATAATTGGTAAATCATGCATCATGAGAATTCAAGTAATCATAGGGACTGGTTATAGATATCAACATAATTAGAGTTGGAAACAACCCAACTCAATCATGTCAATGCCTTCGACTTGACCCAATTAGTTCTTCCCACTTATCCAAACACACACATTGGTATGTAAACATGTGGACGTAGCCCAAGAGTGGTTACCCAACTGTCCTCGACCATGGACATGGCTATTCGAATAGTTTTACACTTTGCAGAGGTTGCACACTTTACCCACAAGATCCGGGGAACCTCCGTGTCATCCACGACCCGCGGTACCTCAAGTACCCGGGTAAGCACCCGATCACTATCTTTCCCTAGACGACACTAACATAGAGTCCACTCAATTGGTAGGAACCCCCGTGCCCAACATTTCACATCTTAAAATTCTGGAGCCTCACTCCCGTATTCATCACATACCACAAGCACGGGGTACCAACGGTGTGTCCGGTGCCCTATGAAAACAGTCATGGCCGCCCTACATGGCACGACCCCGTCCCGAGAGAGCGCAACAACGAATCTCCCTGTCGGTGTACTAGAGTAGGGGTACCCTATTACCCCGAACTCGTGCACGGGCAGTTGCAGCGCCCCGCGGCAAGGCTTGCCGGGTGACCACCAGGACCCTCCGTGGTTCCCTTGAAGACCATTCAAGAACAAAGTACTAAAACCAAGGCCCCGGTGAGAGGAGCTTGCCGGGAAGGCCAACCGAGGCCCCGGTAAGAGGAGCTTGCCGGGAAGGCCAACCAAGGCCCCGGGAAGAGGAGCTTGCCGGGAAGAGACAAGACCCCGGCAAGAGGAGCTTGTCGGGAAGGCCACTCAAGACATACCAAGAAAGCTTGGCGCGACGCGCCCTGCGTCCCGGCAAGATCCGGCGAGCGACAAGCTTCCGGACGCGACAAGAGACGGCCGCAGCAAGGAGCTTGCCGCGGGAAACCCCCACTTCGTGCCCGCGCTCCAGCTCACCTGCTAACGTGTCGCTCTGGGACTCTCCCAGAGCGCACGTGGCGGGAGGCCGTGCAGCTAGGGGTACGTGGTGGCAAGTGAAGATGAAGAGAAGCTCATCGTGGCAAACGGTGGCACTCCTAACGGTCACCTTTTGCACTGTTTAGGAGACTCAGACAGGCATTTAATGCCCTTGTCCCCTGCCGCCAGAGTTAGGTAGGGTGCACTGTATCCAAAGTAGCGGTAGCTGCACCTACCGCATCCTTTTCCATTTTTACCCTTCTTGTCTACGTTGCCCCCTGTCGGTGACCCCTTGAGTATAAAAGGAGGCCCAAGCGCAACGTAGAAAGGGTTCCGAGGGTCGGAGAGTTCAGAGGCTCGGCCAGCTCGGCTCGTTCAACACCAGAAACACTCTTACGCTCAGTCTGGCAGCGTCCATCGCTCCTGAGCAAGAATCCAATATACACAAACAAGCAGCAGTAGGGTTTTACGCATCCGTGCGGCCCGAAGCTAGGTAAAAATCTCCCCGCGTGCTCTGCTTCGATCCGCTCTTTGCACGCTCTCCGCCCCCCACCGAACCGAAAAGGGGCCCTGTCCCCATAGGTGTTGGCGGGAATCAGCATCGCCCCCGACATCTCTGGCGCGCCAGGTAGGGGGCGTCGAGATCGTGCGAACCCGATCCGGCGGGCACGCAAGCTAAATCCTCATCGTCATGGCTCCCAAGGAGCGGGCGAGCAAAAGAACGACGCCAGTGCGGCAACAGAAAAAAGCTAAGTCATGCAAAACTTTAGATATTTCCTTTCTATATAAAGTTGTCCGCCTCGGAGATCTTGTTCTTTGTACGAAAAACCTGTGCGCGGAGGAATC
Source organism: Triticum aestivum (assembly GCF_018294505.1). Lineage (NCBI taxonomy): Eukaryota > Viridiplantae > Streptophyta > Magnoliopsida > Poales > Poaceae > Triticum > Triticum aestivum. The sequence goes on along the minus strand of NC_057800.1, from coordinate 473,142,464 downwards.
AACTCGTAGCTAGTCGCGCCCTTACTTTGTTTCGAGTCCGCTCAACAACTTAAGTGAGCTGCTAGCGCCCTTACTTTGCTTCGAGTCCGCTCAGCAACTTAAGTGAGCTGCTAGCGGCCTTACTTTGTTTCGAGTCCGCTCAACAACTTAAGCGAGCTGCAACTAGTTGCGACAAGATTACTTGTCGGTAGCGACCCCGCCAGCAGGCTGCTGAAGTTCCGCACTCGGCGCTCGCGGCAAGGGTGCCCGCACCGGCAAGTTTCCCTAGAAAGCGTAGGGTGGACGTACAAAGAGGGGTTGAACAGGAAGATAGCATGCGTTATTTATTTGAGATTTCTGCATAGACCTGTATGCCGAGGAGCCTTCTCGGGGCTAGTTGCGCTCCATGATTGCCTCGAGTCCGCTCGGCAACTTGTGCGGTTGCGCTAGAACCAAGAAGGTAAACCTTTCCGGGAGGCGTTGTTCCCGAATAGCCGCTAAGGGCCCGTTCCCTCAAGCGCTACTGGCTGGATCGTACGCACCGGAAAGCATTCCAGCAGGCATAGGGAATATGCAGCAAAAGTCGAAATTCGCAAGCAAGTTGAGTGCACTCTGGACGCTAATCACTTGCTATGTTTGAACGCAGTTATGGCCCGGGGGCTGGCGACGTCCTTAGGGCCAATCTTTTCGGTGTCAAGAACAACGAAGTTCTTCGCCATAAGCCTTTCCGGCAATGATCTTGCCGGGAGCCGGTGTCAAGAACAACGAAGTTCTTCGCCATAAGCCTTTCCGGCAACGATCTTACCGGGAGCCGGTGTCAAGAACAACGAAGTTCTTCGACAAAAGCCTTCCTGGCAACCAGCTTGCCGGAAGCCGGCATCAAGAACGTCAAAGTTCTCTGCTGAAGAGAAAAGCCTTCCTGGCAACCAGCTTGCCGGAAGCCCGCATCGAGAACGTCAAAGTTCTCTGCTGAAGACAAAAGCCTTCCTGGCAATCAGCTTGCCGGAAGCCGGCATCGAGAACATCAAAGTTCTCTGCTGAAGATAAAAGCCTTCCTGGCAATCAGCTTGCCGGAAGCCGGCATCGAGAACGTCAAAGTTCTCTGCTGAAGATAAAAGCCTTCCTGGCAATCAGCTTGCCGGAAGCCGGCATCGAGAACGTCAAAGTTCTCTGCTGAAGATAAAAGCCTTCCTGGCAA
>NC_057800.1:473140231-473140953 GCF_018294505.1 Triticum aestivum | reverse complement strand
CTGGCAATCAACTTGCCGGAAGCCGGCATCGAGAACGTCAAAGTTCTCTGCTGAAAATAAAAGCCTTCCTGGCAATCAGCTTGCCGGAAGCCGGCATCGAGAACGTCAAAGTTCTCTGCTGAAGATAAAAGCCTTCCTGGCAATCAGCTTGCCGGAAGCCGGCATCGAGAACGTCAAAGTTCTCTGCTGAAAATAAAAGCCTTCCTGGCAATCAGCTTGCCGGAAGCCAGCATCGAGAACGTCAAAGTTCTCTGCTGAAGATAAAAGCCTTCCTGGCAATCAGCTTGCCGGAAGCCGGCATCGAGAACGTCAAAGTTCTCTGCTGAAGATAAAAGCCTTCCTGGCAATCAGCTTGCCGGAAGCCGGCATTGAGAACGTCAAAGTTCTCTGCTGAAGATAAAAGCCTTCCTGGCAATCAGCTTGCCGGAAGCCGGCATCGAGAACGTGAAAGTTCTCTACTGAAGATAAGAGCCTTCCCGACAAGCCAGTATCGCCGGGGGCTGTGAGTGCCAAGAATCGTCCACGGCAAACCAGAGTTGCCGAGGGCTGCACTATCAGATAAGTCTTTCATCCCTCATCATGCATCCTCTTATGGACTGGGGAATGCGAAACCACGTTTCTTCCCGGAAACTGCCGTGCTCCCTCGACTCTAGGCCCTGGGGCTCGTTCTTGGGGCCAAGTTTGGTCGTAGTCGCGGCAGCAAGGGGATGAAGCGAGGAAAA
>NC_057800.1:473124965-473140221 GCF_018294505.1 Triticum aestivum | reverse complement strand
CTTGCCGGAAGCCGGCATCAAGAACGTCAAAGTTCTCTGCTGAAGATAAAAGCCTTCCTGGCAATCAGCTTGCCGGAAGCCGGCATCGAGAACGTCAAAGTTCTCTGCTGAAGACAAAAGCCTTCCTGGCAACAAGCTTGCTGGAAGCCGGCATCGAGAACATCAAAGTTCTCTGCAGAAGACAAAAGCCTTCCTGGCAATCAGCTTGTCGGAAGCCGGCATCGAGAACGTCAAAGTTCTCTGCTGAAGATAAAAGCCTTCCTGGCAATCAGCTTGCCGGAAGCCGGCATCGAGAACGTCAAAGTTCTCTGCTGAAGATAAAAACCTTCCTGGCAATCAGCTTGCCGGAAGCCGGCATCGAGAACGTCAAAGTTCTCTGCTGAAGATAAGAGCCTTCCCGACAAGCCAGTATCGCCGGGGGCTGTGAGTGCCAAGAATCGCCCACGGCAAACCAGAGTTGCCGAGGGCTGCGCTATCATATAAGTCTTTCATCCCTCATCATGCATCCTCTTATGGACTGGGGAATGCGAAACCACGTTTCTTCCCGGAAACTGCCATGCTCCCTCGACTCTAGGCCCTGGGGCTCGTTCTCGGGGCCAAGTTTGGTCGTAGTCGCGGCAGCAAGGGGATGAAGCGAGGAAAACCGCACCCACCTCGTCCCTGCCTCCGTCAAAAGCGTGAGAAAGGTCGAGCGACGTGGGAAGGCAGCAGGGTCTGTTGCCGGGAGATGAAATGTCTGTCCGAGGGATACCCAAGGATTTGCTCCTTGGCGTGGGTTTAACTCGCGAGACAAATACCCCGGCAAGCATCCCCTTTCATTAAAAAACATCCCACTCAGGAGGCAGGTCAAGGAGGCGAAAAGGGCAAAAGGAGTACCTAGGAGAGCTACGGGTGCCAGAAGACACCAAGGGAACATCCCGGGGGGCCGTCCGAAGGCTGGACGGCGACGGCGACGCCGGAAGCGGGGCTCGAAGACGGGGCGGCGGGACGTCAGCACGCTGTCGAGGGCACCACGCCCTCGTACTCCGGCTTGACGGCCTTGTCGCCTGCCCTCTTCCCCTTCCGCAGCCTCCCTACGCCAGCCGCCCAAGGAGACGACCCCGGGGAGTTCAAGAAGCCGGCGACGCGGATGATGGAGTCGCCGGTGCCGCGCAAGGCGGCGCCCGACGCCTAGTCGGACCCGCTACTCCGCCGCCCGCTACCCTCGTCGTCGCTGTCGCTCCCCTCCTCGTCGCTCTCGCTCGAGGAGGAGCCTTCGCTGTCGGAGGAGCTATCCACACAGCACTTCGCCCGAGTGCCGAAGCACCCGAAGGCCTTGACGTAGAGGAGATCGCCCTCCATCAACTTAAAATGGAGGGTAAACCCCTCCATCAAGCTGTGGATGCGGGCGAACGTCTTCCACCCTCGATCAAGATACATCACATCAGGGACTGGGAATGCAACGCGGACTCGCGTGCCGCTGATCCCACAGCCCCTCATGTGCAGTCTCAGCGTCTCGAGAGGCTCCACTTCCATCGCGCGCGCAAACGGAGCAGGAAGCCGGAGGCAACGACGAGGCGCCCGGCGCAGCCTGACGAAGAACTCGCAAGGGTCGTCCCCTATATGGACCGCCGTGGGGGGAAGAGCCGCCGGCGGAGGTGAAGCTGACGCGCCGCCCTGACCGCCTCTTCCCCGAGCGCCTCGACCTCGTCCCCGACCTCGTCCGCGACCTCGTCCTCTTCCTCTTCCCCTCAAGACCGGCTCTGCCACCACGGGCGCAGAAGAGGGAGAGAGGCGCTGTCTGGCGGTGACCCTCGCCGCCACCGAGGAAGGGCCTGGGTTCCCTTTCTCCATGGCAGATGAGAGAAAGGGGAGCAGAAGCTGAAGAAAGGAGAAGATGAGAGAGTGCGGGTTTTCCATGCTCCCATCCTGCTCTTTATAAAGGATCGAGGTGGGGGCTCGGCCGCCCCGCTCAGCGAATCAAGGCACGGGAAGGGCAGGGAGTCGGGGCCAACCCGCTCGCGATGGCCCAGTTTCCCAATCCACCGTCCGTGACCTCAAGCGCATGGGAGCCGCGTGGCGGGGATGCAGAACTGAGGCGACAGATGAGGCAGCATTGCTCCGCCCCGTGAACACGGGGAGTGGACGTCCCGAAAACCGCGCACCAGCCCCGTCCAGTAAATGCACCACGCCCTCACACCTACCTCCGTTTAAGGAGGAGGGCGTGAATCGTCCCCATCATCGTGGCCTGACGCATGCTCGGGGGGCTTAGCCCCACGCACGCCACCCACGATCTCTCCCACGACGCCACGTTTGACGCGTGCCGTTCTGGGCGTGCGCGGTGGGAGCAGAGTTATATTCGGTGTGACCTAGGCCGCGCATGCCCGTGCACTGTTTTGGGCCTGGCCCAATAGCGCTCGGCACCGTGTATGGCCCAGGCCCGGGGGCTCCTGTCGGTGTACTAGAGTAGGGGTACCCTATTACCCCGAACTCGTGCACGGGCAGTTGCAGCGCCCCGTGGCAAGGCTTGCCGGGTGACCACCAGGACCCTCCGTGGTTCCCTTGAAGACCATTCAAGAACAAAGTACTCAAACCAAGGCCCCGGTAAGAGGAGCTTGCCGGGAAGGCCAACCGAGGCCCCGATAAGAGGAGCTTGCCGGGAAGGCCAACCAAGGCCCCGGCAAGAGGAGCTTGCCGGGAAGAGACAAGACCCCGGCAAGAGGAGCTTGTCGAGAAGGCCACTCAAGACATACCAAGAAAGCTTGCCGCGACGCGCCCTGCGTCCCGGCAAGATCCGGCGAGCGACAAGCTTCCGGACGCGACAAGACGACGACCGCGACAAGGAGCTTGCCGCGGGAAACCCCCACTGCGTGCCCGCGCTCCAGCTCACCTGCTAACATGTCGCTCTGGGACTCTCCCAGAGCGCACGTGGCGGGAGGCCGTGCAGCTAGGGGTACGTGGTGGCAAGCGAAGATGAAGAGAATCCCATTGTGGCAAACGGTGGCACTCCTAACGGTCACCTTTTGCACTGTTTAGGAGACTCAGACAGGCATTTAATGCCCTTGTCCCCTGCCGTCAGAGTTAGGTAGGGTGCACTGTATCCACAGTAGCGGTAGCTGCACCTACCGCATCCTTTTCCATTTTTACCCTTCTTGTCTATGTTGCCCCCTGTCGGTGACCCCTTGAGTATAAAAGGAGGCCCAAGTGCAACGTAGAAAGGGGTCCGAGGGTCGGAGAGTTCAGAGGCTCGGCCAGCTCGGCTCGTTCAACACCAGAAACACTCTTACGCTCAGTCTGGCAGCGTCCATCGCTCCTGAGCAAGAATCCAATATACACAAACAAGCAGCAATAGGGTTTTACGCATCCATGCGACCCGAAGCTGGGTAAAAATCTCCCCGCGTGCTCTGCCTCAATCCGCTCTTTGCGCGCTCTCCGCCCCCCACCGAACCGAAAAGGGGCCCTGTCCCCATAGGTGTTGGCAGGAATCAGCATCACCCCCGACACTCCCGTCACTAGTAATGCGGGCTCCAAGCTAGTATTGACCTAGGTAATCAATAATGCCCTTTCCCATATAAGGGTAGAGTGGTTGTGCATGGAAGGTTGGAATAATGGTCGCAACTTAAACCAATCCGTTTTGAAAACAACACACACACTTGCCTCGGTACACCACTTTGTCATCAAGTGGTTACCCAACTCATTATGTCCTTCGGGCATAAGTGGCACCCGACAGGGTTTTCGAAAAGTCTTTTGAAAACGATCTTGCTCCCATCACCATGCATATACCCAACCCATTTATATAGCAGTTACTTAGCATCCTAACTACACCCACTCGCATAACCCTCATAGAACGGTAGGGGCATGCATCATGCAAGTGTCAACGAGAAAAGCAATGGAGGCAAACCACCTCAAGTGGTCACCATTTTATCATGACTTTGATGCAAGCAATGAAAGTGCCATATGACATGCATAAAAAGGGTTTCTTAGACTTGGTCAAAGGGCTGCTTGCCTTGGTCTTCAGAGTCTTCAATTCCTTCTCCTTCTTATTATCCAACTACTTCATCAAATACGGCATCTATGCATTGCAAAAAGAAATGACGGAAAAATAAGGCAATAGCAAAACAGAAAAACCAAAGTGCTTAGAGAAATGTCAACCTATTTTTAATAAATAATAGGGTGAAAACTAGGAAGGATAAAATTCCTAGTTTTAAGTTTGGAGTTGTGCAAAGAATGCTACAGATTTACAAAGGTATATTTAAATGCTTAAAATCACATTTAAATATTTACAGTGAAGAAAAGGTTGTTGGATTTGAATGAAAGTTGCACCATTAAATAGGATGCAATATTTCAGGAATTTAGGAGTTGGAATTAATTTATTTGGACAAATATTCATCTCTATGGAATTTTCGGAAATTTATTAGAAAAGAAAAAGGAAAAGGGGCACTGTGCCTTTTGGGCCAGAACGACCTCATGGCAGCGGCCCAGCCAAGCCAACGCGCGCGCCAGGTTTTTAAACCTGACGAGCAGGGCCCGGCATCAGTGAGAGAGGGCACGAGGGAGGGAGAGGACAGAGAGGCTGACGAGAGGGGCCCCTTGTCAGGGTCGTCGTCAACCCTCGTCCGATGGTGGCGAGGCTTACCGGCGATGATGCAGGGCATGACGAGCTTGGGAAAGGGCAGGGACGGACTCAGAGTGATGTCGCCGTTCGGGTGGAGGTGGAACTGGTCGCCGGGTTGGCCTGGTTCACCGGCGACGAGGTCACACGGTGGAGGAGCTTCGGGTGGCGGCGGTTCCGGCCGTTTCCGGCAGCTACAAAGAGGGGAAACATGGGGGAAATGATCAGTGGTGTTCGGGGGTTCCAGAATGAGGCAGAGGAGGAGCGGGGAGAGCTTCTACCGTGCGAACGACGGTGAGCCGCCGCGGCGAAGCTCGAGCTGGAGCTCGAGAGCTTTTGGAGAGGAGCTGGTGGTGTAGGGGGTGATTAGGGGAGTGAGAGAGCGAGTGGTGAGGAGAGGAGGGCTCGGGGAGGCCCTTAAATAGGCGAACGGCGGGGTGTTGTGGACCCGTGCGCCGGCGAGCTCCTGCTCATCGCCACAGGGCTCGGGAGGAGCTGGCGCCCGTGTCTCGGGTGTTGCTGGGCGTGGACTACGCCGAGGGAAACTAAGGGAGAGAGCGGGGGAAGGCTAGAGAGCATCGCGTGTGTGAGCCGCACCATTGGCACGCTTGGGCAGCCAGCGCGCGTGCGAGCAGGGGCGAGAGAGGGGGAGAGAGGAGGGGGGCAGTGCTGGGTCGTGACGCGGACGTCGAGGGGCGTTGGTTGGCGTGCTGGGGAGGCCCGAGGTGGTCGGAGGCGTCGGGCAAAGGGCGGCTACAGTGCCTGGGCGCACTATAGCGTGCTCTGGAGCATGCAAATGGCTGGCATGGCCATTTTTAAAGGGCCAGGGCATGTCCCCTTGTGCCTTGGGGTTTCCTTGGATGCCCTGGGGTGGAGAGATGATAGGTGGGGTGCTGGCATATAAAAATGGGGGAGAGAGAGAGGTGCTGCCATCGGTGAACAGAGAGAGGAAGAGGTGGTTTTACCCCCCCCCCAATAATTGTTCTGAGATGCTGCCATTACTACTGGAGGTAGAGGGGGACTAGGATGGGCTGTGGCAAAACTTTGAGCCCATGGAGATTAGTGGAAGAGGTCAAAAATGGAACTTTGATAAAGTGGCAGAGGGTGTTTGATATTGGTTTGGGCAAGTATATGATTTCCATTTGTCATGAGACTCCATAGGGTGAAATGGAACATATAATTAGGGCCTTCCACCAATTTTGAGCTCATTTGGGCAAAGTTGCCAATGCAACTTTTGTAAAACCCTAGAAACCAGCAGAAATGCACTCATCAAGATCTAGTCATGCAAAACCTTTTCCCTTGATGCACCACTTGGTGTAGTGTCATCATTTGGGCTTTTGGAGCATGACCACAAAGTTTGGGGGCATTTGGAATAAGTTGGCAATGCAAAGTTGTTTAAACTTGAATCTGGACAGAGATGGTTTTGGGGCAGTTTGGTGAACCAAAATAGTTTGGATTGAGATGAAACTTTGCAAGGTCATCATATTATGCATATGTGACTTGCTAGAATTTTCCTGGATTTATTGGAAAATATTTCTTGTAGAAATATTTCAAATACTTGAAATGGACAAAAACGGTTTTGGAGGTTTGTGCCCAATATTTTGAACAGAACCATGTGTTGAAACTCTTATATATGGAAAATATATGTCCACTGAGTTTCCCTAATTTTTCTCAAATATTTTTGAAGCTTTAAAATAATTTTAACCTATTAAAGACCATTTCTGGCCTTAAGAAAAAGCCTTTAAATAAAATAGGAAAATTACTTTTAAAATTATATTTTTGTGGTTTATGGGAGTCCTATATCTAATAGGTTTCAAATATACTCTTTGAAATATTTTTCATACCCCAAATCAAGTACTTGTAGTGCAAACCTCAAATCAGGGGGTTTTGGAAAACTAATTTTTGAAAATACTATTTGGCCAAATTATTTTTGTAAGAAAATACTATACTGTTCTATACACATGGCATGATCATTGGGCATAAGTTTGGAGCAAAGGGATGTAGTATATAAGGTGGAGTTGTGTTGACTTTAAAGAGCACTTGAAAAACACAGAGAGAATTCCAACTCCAAATAAAAGCCAAATAATGCAAAAGTTTTTGTCAAACCACACTTTATCATGATTTAATAGCTTAAGTGTTGCGGCATGAAAACCAGGGTGTGACAGGAATCCCTCTCCGGTGGCCATCTTCATCATCTCAGCGCTCTCCATGATGAGGAGGGAGTAGTTCACCCTCGGGGCTGAGGGTATGTACCAGTAGCTATGTGTTTGATCTCTCTCTCTCTCTCTCTCTCTCTCTCTCTCTCTCTCTCGTGTTCTTGAGGTGGTACGATCTTGATGTATCGCAAGCTTTGCTATTATAGTTGGATCTTATGATGTTTCTCCCCCTCTACTCTCTTGTAATGGTTTGAGTTTTCCCTTTGAAGTTATCTTATCGGATTGAGTCTTTAAGGATTTGAGAACACTTGATGTATGTCTTGCATGTACTTATCTGTGGTGACAATGCGATATCATGTGATCCACTTGATGTATGTTTTGGTGATCAACTTGCGAGTTCCGTCACCTCGTGAACTTATGCATAGGGGTTGGCACACGTTTTCGTCTTGACTCTCCGGTAGAAACTTTGGGGCACTCTTTTAAGTTCTTTGTGTTGGTTGAATAGATGAATCTGAGATTGTGTGATGCATATCATATAATCATACACACAGATACTTGAGGTGACATTGGAGTATCTAGGTGACATTAGGGTTTTGGTTGATTTGCGTCTTAAGGTGTTATTTTACTACGAACTCTAGGGCTGTTTGTGACACATAGGAATAGCCCAACGGATTGATCGGAAAGAATAACTTTGAGGTAGTTTCGTACCCTACAATAATCTCTTAGTTTGTTCTCCGCTATTAGTGACTTTAGAGTGACTCTTTGTTGCATTTTAGGGATAGTTATATGATCCAATTATGTTATTATTGTTGAGAGAACTTGCACTAATGAAAGTATGTACCCTAGGCCTTGTTTCAACACATTGCAATACTGTTTTAGCTCACTTTTATCATTAGTTACCTTGCTGTTTTTATATTTTCAGATTACAAAAACCTATATCTATCATCCATATTGCACTTGTATCACCATCTCTTCGCCGAACTAGTGCACCTATACAATTTACCATTGTATTGGGTGTGTTGGGGACACAAGAGACTCTTTGTTATTTGGTTGCAGGGTTGCTTGAGAGAGACCATCTTCATCCTACGCCTCCCACGGATTGATAAACCTTAGGTCATCCACTTGACGAAAATTTGCTACTGTCCTACAAACCTTTGCACTTGGAGGCCCAACAACGTCTACAAGAAGAAAGTTGTGTAGTAGGCATCAGGTTTATGGTACCGGCAAAAGTTGCGTGGTACTAGAGAGACTAGCAATGGTGGAAGGGTGAGAGTGCGTATAATCCATGGACTCAACATTAGTCATAAAGAACTCACATACCTATTGCAAAAATCTATTAGTTATCGAAACAAAGTACTACGCGCATGCTCCTAGGGGGATAGATTGGGAGGAAAAGACCATCGCTCGTCCCCGACCGCCACTCATAAGGAAGAAAATTAATAAATAAATCATGCTCCGACTTCATCACATAACGGTTCACCATACATGCATGCTACAGGAATCACAAACTTTAACACAAGTATCTCTCAAATTCACAACTAATCAACTAGCATGACTCTAATATTACCATCTTCATATCTGAAAACAATCATCAAGTATCAAACTTCTCATAGTATTCAATGCACTTTATATGAAAGTTTTTATTATACCCATCTTGGATGCCTATCATATTAGGACTAATTTTATAGCCAAAGAAAATTACCATTCTGTTCTAAAAGACTCTCAAAATGATATAAGTGAAGCATGAGAGATCAATAATTTCTATAAAATAAAACCACCACCGTGCTCTAACAAGATATAAGTGAAGCACTAGAGCAAAATTATCTAGCTCAAAAGATATAAGTGAAGCACATAGAGTATTCTAATAAATTCTGATTCATGTGTGTCTCTCCGAAAGGTGTGTACAGCAAGGATGATTGTGGTAAACTAAAAAGCAAAGACTCAAATCATACAAAACGCTCCAAGCAAAACACATATCATGTGGTGAATAAAAATATAGCCCCAAGTAAAGTTACCGATGGACGAAGACGAAAGAGGGGATGCCTTCCGGAGCATCCCCAAGCTTAGGCTTTTGGTTGTCCTTGAATTTTAACTTGGGGTGCCATGGGCATCCCCAAGCTTAGGCTCTTGCCACTCCTCATTCCAAAATCCATAAAATCTTTACCCAAAAACTTGAAAACTTCACAACACAAAACTCAGCAGAAAATCTCATGAGCTCCGTTAGTATAAGAAAACAAACCACCACTTCAAGGTACTGTAATGAACTCATTCTTTATTTATATTGGTGTTAAACCTACTGTATTCCAACTTCTCTATGGTTCATACCCCCCGATACTAGCCATAGATTCATCAAAATAAGCAAACACCACGCGAAAAATAGAATCTGTCAAAAATAGAACAGTCTATAGTAATCTGTAGGTTTCAAATACTTCTGTAACTCGAAAAATCCTACCAAATTAGAGAGCATCATAAAACATGTGACAAACACATCTAAGTCTAACATACTTCCTAAGGATAGGCATCTTATAGGCAAACAAATTATCAAGGCAAGCAAAAACTAGCATATGCAAGGAAGCGAAAAGAAACAATAACAATCTCAACATAACGAGAGGTAATTTAGTAACATGAAAATTTCTACCACCATATTTTCCTCTCTCATAATAATTACATTTAGGATCATAATCAAATTCAACAATATATCTATCACAAAACATATTCTTAACACGATCCACATGTATGCAAAGTTGACACTCTTCCAAAATAGTGGGATTAACATCAAGTGAAGTCATGACCTCTCCAAACCCACTTTTATCAAATACTTCATAAGATTGAACATTCTCCAAATATGTGGGATCTAAAGTTGACACTCTTCCAAACCTGTCGTGGTTCTAAGTCTGACAGTAGTGTAGGGGGGTAAGTATGGAGAGGCAAGATCTTAGCTATGGAGAAGTTGTAAGAACGCAAGGTTTACGAGTTCAGGCCCTTCTCGGAGGAAGTAATAGCCCTACGTCTCGGAGCCCGGAGGCGGTCGACTGGATTATGCGAGTATGAATTACAGGGGTGCGAACCCTTGTCTCGGAGGAGGGGGGTGGCTTATATAGAGTGTGCCAGGACCCCGGCCAGCCCACGTTACAAAGGGTTCAATGTACATTAAGGCAGGGCATTACTGGTAACGCTAGTAATAAAGTGCTATGATGACCATAAAAGCTACTTAATGACCGACTGTTAGCGTGCGGAGTGACTTTAGGTCTCCTGGCCGTCGAGTGGTTGGATCTTGGTCGGGTGATTGCTTCTTGGTCGAGTGTCTTCGAGTCTTTCGAGTGGAACACCTCCAAGTCGATTGAAAGGTGATTTCTTCTAGAGATGTCCTTGGTTAGGGCAGTTAGGACAGGTCCATGACCCTACCCTAGGTACATAGCTTCATCATTAGCCCCCGAATGGATCGAGGTTTGAGTGGGGAAGGAGTTGAGAACTTCTCCGACTCGTTTTTCATGCCATGAGCCTATCTTGTTTCGGATCAACGAACTTGAGTGATGACAGCAACTTCCTTTTCAGTCGCCTTGATCCATTCTTAGTTTTCGTCGAGTGAGTTTATTTACTTGTAGGGCTCCGAGTGACGGTGCGGAGGAGGTCTTTGGTCTGACAAGTTGTTTGCTGCCCGCAGATTTCGCGGGATCCGAATTTTGGGAAGTGCGCGGGACGGGGGTGGCCGCAGTAATTGGATGGGATAGAGCGGAGTCGCCTCGATCCCCGCGCCACCTTTTTCGCCATGTATCGCGCGCGCGATTGTTACGGGATTTGACAGAACCACCTGCGCCTACCAGTCAGCCACTCGGAAGCGGCCTCATATAAGGCGTTGGACCGAGGTCTCCCGAACAGTGCGTCCCCATTATCTCTTCTCCTCTTCACGCTCCTCTGTTGCGCCCACTCTCGCTCTCGCACCGCCGTTCCGTATGCGTCTTGCCGGCGACGATGGGGAAGGAGAAGACGGCGGCTCTGGAGCGGGCAAAGAATGCGACGGCGATGTCGAAGGGGAAGGCGACCGGTCGGGGCGGATCCTCCTCGCGAACCGGCCTGCCGAAGGGCTAGATCCAGGGTGACTGGATCCACTCGAAGATCTCCCAAGAAGACCTCGATGACCTGGCCGAGGGAGGTTTGATCCCCTACGACTCGGCGCAGCTTCCGGGGAAGGAATCAGAGCCGCAACCCCGGGAGGGTGAGCGCGTTCTTCTTGCCACCCACGTCGACCGTGGATTTTCCTTGCCTCCTCACCCTTTCTTTCGAGGATTCCTGAACTTATTTGGGGCACAACTCCACCATTTTACTCCCAACACAATCGTTTATCTCGCCGCTTTCATTTCTTTGTGTGAGAATTTCCTGGGTTGCCGGCCTCACTGGGGTCTTGTCAAGCATATTTTCACTTGTCGCTCCTAGACAGTGAAAAAGGCCAATCCGAGTGACGAGAGGACCCAAGTGATCCAGATGTGCGGGGTCTTGGTATCCAGATGAGAGGAAAAAGCTCCTTTCCGGCCATGATTCTTCCCGACTCAGTTCGCGGATGGCAGTCAACATGGTTTTATTGTAAAGACCAGTCGACACCAGGGCAGTTGACTGGCCTCCCTCCCTTTACCATGGACCGAGTGAGGAAACCATCCCCCTTGAAGGTGCTCCCGGAGGAGAAGGTGCATGTGAGGGTGCTGGTCGATCAAGTGGTCCAGCTTATCCGTGACCGGGTCACCGGTATGGATCTCTTGGAGGTCTTCCTTCAGCGGCGCATCCAGCCCCTTCAAGCCCGAGACCATCCGATGTGGATGTATTCGGGTCTTGAAGACTCCACTCGGATCCACCCGGAGGAGGTCGACGACGACACCCTGGAGAAGTGGCTGTCAGGCATTACCGGGAACAAGGACAACCCCAGGGGAGCCAGGAGAGTCCCTCCATTCGACCAGTCTCATGCACCAGAGAAGGTCTAATTCTGAGATTTTGCCTGTAATCTGAATTCACTCGCGCAGCCGCCTAGACTGCGTTGACTGACTTTGTTCTCTCTGCTTTCTTTCAGGCAATTATTGAAATGTATTCAATGCCCAACGGGGAGCAAGAGCAAGCTCTAGAAGGCGAGGCGAGTGGCGGCGACAGTGGCGAGTGGAATTTCGACGTGAAGAGGATGGAGGAAGCGACGACTCAAGCGATGTAGAAGAAGTCGAGTCGCCCCCTTGCAGGGAGAGGCGATCCAAGCTTGACCAAGAACGGCCGAGTGCCCGCGACAAGGCAACTGCTCAGGCTGGTCAGTCTTTGAAGCGTCCATGGATCTCTTCCCCAACCCTGACTGAGAAGGCGCCAAAGCACCCCAAAGTTGCAGAGCCGAAGACTTGGAAGGCGTTGCCGAAGATCAAGATTGATATCCCCGTCGCTTCCGCATGAGTGTCTCTCTTTGTATTCACTCGACGCTCCGTGCTGCTTGTTTTTCTTGTTTTAACTAGACGAACTTTGGAACTGTCAGCGCTGCCACCTCCGGGACCTCAGCTTACAGGGACGATGATGAGGTGATGGAGGATGCGGTCACTTCTAATCCAGGTATGATTTCTGCCATACTGTCTTTGTTCGGTCGATTCAACTGCAATGTGCATCATTGGGTGACGTGATTTTGGCAATTAAACTTTGCACAGCTCCCAACATTATTGACCTCCCTGATGATGATGAAGAGCCCGAGAGGCCTTTGACGAGGAAGAATAGGCGAACTCCTGCAAGCGAGGCGCTACAGTCGACGCTGAGGGCGGAACCAGTCGTTCAGGATGCTGGTGGCGTCAATCGGGGTTTTGTTACCTTTGCCGAGCCACTGTCGAGTGCCTTGCCTTCTTCATCGACTGCTCAGGCCCCTGTCGACCCGCCTTCAGTTTTTGCGACTCATCATGTCCCAGAGGACGAGGTGAATGCTGCTAGGGAAGCCATACGCCAGGCGGGCATTATGATGGAGAAGATGAAGACGGCGCGGGACGCCAGCCAAGCCGCCTATGATGCTAGCTCGGCTCCCCAGAGCAACGTTCAGGTTAGTCGGCTATCTGAAGACTCTTTCCGAAAATCTTTGCATCTGTACACCCACTGGGTGCGTCGATTGAATTTTTGGACTAGTGGGGGCACGCTGAGTGCACCCACTGGGTGTAGTCCCTGAGACTATGGTGGACTGCTGGCAGTCGACTGTAGTCTTTGTATTTTGTCGAGTGAAAACCGAATTGGTAGTTTGTTTCTTCCACTCGATCTGGTCGAGTGGGATCAGAACCGTTGGGGGCACGCTGAGTGCACCCTCTGGGTGTAGTCCCCGAGACTACGGTGGACTGCTGGCAGTCGACTGTAGTCTTAGTTCTACTTTCTCTCTCTCTCTCTCTTTTTTGGACTCGACTCCGGCGGGCCGGTCGAGTGGGATCAGAACCGGCGGGGGCATGCAAAGTGCACCCACTAGGTGTAGTCCCCGAGACTATGGTGGACTGTGGGCAGTCGACTGTAGTCTTAGTACTTAATGTCTTTGTCGTTTTTGCTGTAAAATAATTTCTCCCCTTTGATTTCAGAAATCTTGTGATCTTGGAGCTCACTTTGCTGATTTGGGGAGGTAGCAGATTCAACCAAACCTTGACTTGGAGCTGGCCAGGACAGAGCTGCAAAAGGTCAGAGACGGCGCCGCTGGTAAGAAGAGTTTGTTGACTAGTCAGTTTTAGGCTTGAGTACCCTTCTGCTATTTCTGAATCAATCATCATTTCTTTGCAGAAAAACTGAGAGAAGCTCTGGCAAAGAAGGATCAGGATTTGGCTGCTGCTCGTAAGGAGGCTGACGACAGGACCGCTCTGGCTGAACAGAAACTGGCTTTGGTCGGCCAGTTGGAAGAAGAGAATACCAAGCTGAAATCTACTCTGAACGAAGCCAACAGGGAGTGTACACGCTGGAAGAAGGATAACCTCAACCTGAGCGAGAAGATGGAAGGCATCGCTCGCAGAAGGGACGATCTTGAGAGCTATCTGAGGAGCCTTGCCAAGAAGTTGTTCATCAAGCTTGAAGGTGCACATTTAGTTCTGACTGATGTTTTTTTATGTCGACTCAGTGTACGAAAATTGACTTATCCTTGTGAATGCAGAATTTTGCCAGAACTTCGAGGAGGAGACTGGGCGGATTGAGCCAGGCTTGGACCCAATCAATTCTCCCGTAAAAGATGAAACTGCCATGAATCTGCTCCGACTGGAATCCCGCATCGGTGATGTCGTGGACTAATTGGCTCGACTGAAGGTCGCCATGTCGCGGATTGACCCGGCACTTTGGCCAGAGACCACACCCCAGAATGATCTTGAGTCCCTGATGACTCGACTTAACGAAATCCCTGATCGAGTGCAGGAGTGGAAGAAGTCTGCTGCTCGGTGTGGCGCTGACGTGGCTCTGTCTTTGGTTCGTCTCCACTGCAAGGAGGTGCGACAAGACAAACTGGCAGCAATCAAGGTCGCCAACACCCAGAAACATGACTTCCGAACCTTTATGGAGACTTTCATCGCTGCAGCCACTCGGATAGCCGAAGGCGTCGACCTAGATGAGTTCGTCGAGCCTGCCAGCCCTCCTCCCGCGGAGTGAACAAACTCTTATGTCCCACCTTAAATTTGCCTCAGAATGCCGAGTGGTTTTTGTAACCATTAAACTATTTTGGGATGCATGCCCGAGTACTTCGATCTGTGATCCGGAACCTTTAGGATTTATCTGAACTTGGTTTATCGTTGAATATCTTCACGAATCTCCTGCTGAGAGAACCCATTCTTGATTCGAGACAACTTTTGTATTCGCAGCGCAGCTCCGAAGGAGAGGGAAGCAGTTGACCCATGTCTTGTCTCCCTTGCGGGTCGGCGACAGAGTGCGCATCGTGTTTGTGGTGAAGCTCTCCAGGGAAAAGCGGCGGTCGACCCACACCTTGTTACTGCAGAGCGGGACGGAGCGCACATTGTATTTGTGGCGAAGCTCTCTAGGAGAAGGTGGCAGTCGACCCGCACACTCGTTACTGTAGAGCGGGATGAAGCGCGCATTGTATTTGTGGCGAAGCTCCCCAGGAGAAGGTGGTAGTCGACCTGCCCCTCGTCGTCCTTGAGGATTGAGATGTGTTTCATACTTAGGCGAGTTTTGGACTGCAGCTAAGCCTCCAAGTGGGAGGCCGGCTCACCACTTGGTAGGATGTTCAGATACTTAGGGGAGTACTAGACTGCAGCTAAGCCCCCGAGTGGGAGGATTGCTCTCCACTCGGTAGGATTTTTTCAAACTTAGGCGAGTGCCGGACTGCAGCTAAGTCTCCAAGTGAGAGAACTTAGGCGAGTACTGGACTGCAGCTAAGCCCCCGAGTGGGAGGATTGCTCTCCACTCGGTAGGATTTTTTTCAAACTTAGGCGAGTGCCGGACTGCAGCTAAGTCTCCAAGTGAGAGAACTTAGGCGAGTACTGGACTGCAGCTAAGCCCCCAAGTGGGAGGATTGCTCTCCACTCGGTAGGAT
>NC_057800.1:473012935-473124701 GCF_018294505.1 Triticum aestivum | reverse complement strand
ACTGGACTGCAGCTAAGCCCCCGAGTGGGAGGATTGCTCTCCACTCGGTAGGAATTTTTTTTCAAACTTAGGCGAGTGTCGGACTGCAGCTAAGTCTCCAAGTGAGAGAACTTAGGCGAGTACTGGACTGCAGCTAAGCTTCCGAGTGGGAGGATTGCTCTCCACTCGGTAGGATTTTTTTTAAACTTAGGCGAGTGCCGGACTGCAGCTAAGTCTCCAAGTGAGAGAACTTAGGCAAGTAGTGGACTGCAGCTAAGCCTCCAAGCGGGAGGGTTGTTCTCCACTCGGTAGGATTTTTTAAACACTTAGGCGAAACAGGTTCGCAGCTAAGCCCCCGAGTGGGAGGCTGGCTCGCCACTCGGTAGGAAATTGTTTTTACAAACTTAGACGAAGTGGATTCGCAGCTAAGCCACCCACTGGGGGATTTCTCACGCAAACAAAAACAATAATAATCACCGGGAAAATTATAATGCTCTTGCCTTTGATAAATAAACTACAGGAGTTTTTCTTATTACATCTCATCCGAGTGAGAATTCAAGTATAAAAGGGGCGGAGGAGCTCCGCATTCCAGGCTCGCGGCTCATCAATCTGGCGATCGACATTGTAGAGGTCGTATGCTCCATTGTGGAGGACTCTGGTGACTATGAAGGGGCCTTCCCAAGTAGGAGTGAGTTTGTGTGGTTTCTGCTGATCCACTCAGAGGACTAAGTCTCCTTCTTGGAAGGCTCGACTCTTCACGTTTTTGGCATGGAATCGACGCAAGTCTTGCTAATAGATGGTCGATCGGATCATGGCCATTTCTCTGTCTTCTTCCAGGAGGTCGACTGCGTCCTGCCGGGCTTGTTCTGCTTCATCTTCAGAGTAAAGCTCGACTCGGGGAGCGTTGTGAAGCAGGTCACTCAGCAAGACTGCCTTGGCTCCGTAGACCAGAAAGAATGGGGTTCTTCCAGTCAATCGGTTCGGGGTTGTCCTCAATCCCCAAAGGACTGATGGAAGCTCGTCGACCCATGCACCTGCTGCGTGCTTCAGATTGCACATCAACTGGGGTTTCAGTCCTTTGAGAATCAGGCCGTTTGCCCTTTCTGCTTGCCCATTCGACTAGGGGGTGAGCGACCGAAGCATAGTCGACTCTGGTACCCTGAGAGGCGCAAAAGGCCCTGAATTTGTCAGAATCAAAGTTTGACCCATTGTCAGTGATGATGCTGTGTGGAACTCCATATTTGAATATCAACCCTCTGACAAAACTGATAGCAGTGCAAGTGTCAAGATTCTTGATAGGCTTGGCTTCAATCCATTTGGTGAACTTGTCGACTGCTACTAGCACATGAGTGAAGCCGCTCCTGCCCGTTCTCAGTGGTCCAACCATGTCCAGCCCCCAAATAGCAAAGGGCCAGACGAGTGGAATGGTTTTCAGGGCTGACGCGGGCTTGTGCGACATATTGGAGTAATACTGACATCCTTCACACTTGTCGACTATCTATTTTGCCATTTCATTGGCTCTTGGCCAGTAGAATCCCACTCGGTATGCTTTAGCCACAATGGTCCGAGAGGACGCATGATGACCACAGGTCCCCAAGTGGATATCATCAAGGATCATCTGACCTTCTTCTGGTGTAATACACTTCTGGCTGACCCCAGTCACGCTTTCTCTATATAACTGTCCTTTTATGACTGTAAAGGCCTTGGATCGACGGACGATCTATCGAGCCTCTTCTTCGTCCTCTGGGAGTTCTTTCCTTAGGATGTACGCGATGTACGGTACTGTCCAGACGGGAGTGATGGCCAAGACTTCTGTGATCAGGTCGACCACAGCTGGAATTTCAACTTCAGTCGGATCCGTGGCACTTTTCGGCTGCGGGGCTTCTTCAGTGAAGGGATCCTCCTGAACTGATGGTGTGTGGATGTGTTCCAAAAACACATTGCTGGGAATGGCTTCTCTTTTGGAACCAATTTTTGCCAGATCATCAGCTGCTTGATTTTTCAGTCGGGGTACGTGATGAAGCTCTAACCCCTCGAATTTCTTCTCCAGCTCTCTCACTGCATTGCAATAACCAGTCATGGCTGGACTTCTGATGTCCCATTCCTTCATCACCTGATTAACCACCAAATCTGAGTCGCCATAGACCATGAGGCGATGGACGCCGAGTGAAATGGCCATGCGCAACCCATATAAAAGTGCTTCGTATTCTGCCTCGTTATTGGAGGAATCAAAGTGGATTTGAAGAACATATCTGAGTTTATCTCCTCTGGGGGAGACCAACACCACTCCGGCACTGGAACCATTCAGCATCTTGGAGCCGTCGAAGAACATAGTCCAATGCTCCGAGTGAACCTAAGTCGGCAGCTGCTGTTCAATCCACTCAGCGACGAAATCTGCAATTGCCTGGGACTTGATAGCTTTCTTTGCCTCAAACATGATATCTAGGGGAAGGAGTTCAATCGCCCATTTTGCCACTCGACCAGTTGCATCCCTGTTATGCAGGATCTCTGACAATGGAGCGTCGCTGACAACTGTAATGGAATGATCAGAGAAGTAGTGAGCAACTTTCTTTGTGGCCATATAAATCCCGTATACAAGCTTCTGATAGTGAGGATATCTTTGCATCGATGGGGTCAAGACTTCAGAAATATAATATACTGGGCGCTGAACTTTGAAGGTTTTCCCTTCTTCTTCCCGCTCGACCGTAAGTACCGTACTGACGACTTGTCCTGTGGCTGCAATGTAAAGCAGCAAAGGCTCCTTGCCGATTGGGGCAGCAAGCACCGGCTGGGTGGAGAGCAGAGCTTTGAGCTCTGCAAACGCTGCATCAGCTTCAGGAGTCCACTCGAACTTGTCGGACTTCTTCATCAATCGGTAAAGAGGCAATGCCTTTTCACCGAGACGAGATATGAATCGACTTAGGGCGGCCAAGCAACCAGTAAGCTTCTGGACGTCGTGCACTCGCACAGGACTTTTCATTCGGAGTATAGTGCCAACTTTTTTTGGATTGGCGTCGATTCCCCGTTCGGAAACGAGAAAACCAAGTAATTTTCCGCCAGGAACTCCGAATGTACACTTTGATGGATTAAGCTTGATATCATACCTCCTGAGGTTGGCAAAGGTTTCAGCAAGGTCAGTCAACAGGTCGGAACCCTTCCGTGACTTGACCACAATATCATCCATGTATGCTTCCACATTCCGACTTATTTGAGTGAGTAAACACTTCTGAATCATCCTCATGAATGTGGCTCCGGCATTCTTGAGGCCGAACGGCATGGTAACATAACAGAAGCACCCGAATGGAGTGATGAAAGTTGTCTTGATCTCGTTAGGTCCATACAGACGGATCTGATGGGACCCAGAATAGGCGTCTAAAAAAGACAGTCGCTCACATCCCGCAGTCGAGTCGACTATCTGATCGATGCGGGGGAGAGGAAAATGATCTTTCGGGCAGGCCCGATTGATATGTTTAAAGTCAATGCACATGCGAAGTGGCTTGTCCTTCTTGGGGACCATGACAACGTTGGCGAGCCACTCGGAGTGGTAAATTTCTCGGATGAACTCCGCTGCTAAGAGCCGAGCCACCTCCTCACCAATGGCCTTTCTCTTCTGGACGGCGAACCGTCGGAGATGTTCCTTGACAGGTTTTACTTTTGAGTCGACTCTTAGGCGGTGCTCAGCCAGCCCCCTGGGAACACCCGACATGTCAGAAGGCTTCCATGCGAAAATGTCCCAGTTCTCACAGAGGAACTGGATGAGCGCTTCTTCCTATTTGGAGTCGAGTGTTGTCGAGATATGAGTCGGAACAGCGCTGGGGTTAGTCGGGTGGATGTGAGCAGTCTTCGTATCGCCAGTCGACTGAAAAGCTGATTCTGTAGCGGGCTTCTTGGCTTGCAACAAATCACTCGGGTCTGCAGTCTTCTGTTATTCCTGTAACTCCACCACTGCCATCTGAGCATCGGCGATCTTCGAACCTTTCTGAAAACATTCTTCCGCTTTCTTCCGATTGCCCGTAATAGTGATCACACCTTTGGGGCCAGGCATCTTCAATTTGAGATACACATAACATGGTCGGGCCATGAAGCGTGCATAAGCCGGCCTGCCCAAAATAGCATGGTAGGCACTCTAGAAGTCTACAACTTCAAATGTCAACCTTTCCTTGTGGTAATTCTTGGAATCACCGAAAACCACATCAAGAGCAATCTGGCCGAGTGATTCAGCCTTCTTCCCAGGAATGACTCCATGGAAACTCATTTACTGGCACTGAGTCTAGACATCGGAATGCCCATCCCTTTCAATGTCTTAGCATATAATATGTTCAAACCACTGCCTCCATCCATCAAGACTTTGGTCAGTCGAGTGCCTTCAACAACTGGGTCGACCACCAAAGCTTGCCTCCCAGGGGTGGCGATGTGCGTTGGGTGATCGGACCGGTCGAATGTTATGGCAGTCTGAGACCACTTCAGATAATTGGGTGTCGTCGGAGCAACCATATTCACCTCTCGGTTGATAACTTTCAGTCGACTTTTGCTTTCAACATCAGCAAAAATCATCAGGGTGGAATTAACCTGGGGGTATCCATCATCACTATCCTCCTTGTCCTCAACTTTGTCCGACTCCTTTTCCTTATCTTTGGGCTGCTTGCCCTGGAACTGCTGGATCAAGAGTCGACACTGTCGAGTGGTATGTTTCGGGTAAATGAAATTACCCTCTTCATCTTTCTTTGTGTGGATGTGACACGACAAATCCAACACATCTTTTCCGTCTTGGTCTTTAACTTTCTTGGGGTTCCAAGGTCCTTTGGGCTTCCCCTTAAATTTTCCTTGAGTCACAGCCAAGGCTTCCCCAGGAGCACCTGGCTCGGCTTTCAGCTTCTGTTTCCGATTGGAATTTCCTCCGGCTTCTTGAGCGACTGTCTTGAGCTTGCCACTCCTGAGTCGATCCTCATCTTCACCATTGGCGTACTTGGTGGAAATCTCCATCATCCGATTCAGAGACATATCTCCGGTTCGACCGAACTTCAGATTCAGTTCTCTGTACTTAACGCCTTCTTTGAAGGCACAAACCGCTTGGTGGTCGGGCACATTCTCAACTGTGTGATGCAACATGATCCACCTTTGGATGTAGTCCCTCAAAGTTTCATTCGGCTTCTGCACGCAAGACCGCAGTTCCGTCAGCCCTGCCGGTCGTTTGCATGTTCCCTCAAATGTGGTGACAAACACTTGGGCGAGGTCTTCCAAGTGTAAATGCTGCTGGGTGCCAACTGATTCAGCCACGCTTTGGCCGAGCCCTCCAACATGAGAGGCAGATGCTTCATGGCCACTTCATCATTGCCGCCGCCGATCTGGACGGCCACTCGGTAGTCTTCAAGCCAAGTATCGGGTTTGGACTCACCAGTGAACTTACTGACTCCAGTCGCTAAACTGAAGTTGGGGGAATCACAGCGGCCCTGATGGCTCTGCTAAAGCACTCTGGCCCCGAAACGTGTACTCTGCCACTGGTAGGTGCATCTCTGTCATGACCTTCGCGGTGAGCTCTGTTCCTGTCGACCAAACCTTGAACGAGAATGGATCTCGCATCAAATCCTGGTTCCCTGGGGTCGACTGGAATCCTTGGCCCAACACTATGAAGGCGCCTGTCATCTTGCCGTCGAGGTGCATACGACCTGCTCCTCGGGGGAGGGGTGGGCACTGGACATCGGTCATTACGATCCAATCGGTGATCATACTGCTCACAGTTCTCATATGGATTACGTCGGTCTCCACGTCCCTCACGCCTCAGGGGCGATCTCGGGCTATGGGCCGACTGGACTGTGTCTACAGCAACGGATCTGCTATGAATCCTGTTCCGCGACTGAGAAACAATGAAATTCTGGTCTCCTGCTGCCCGGAGTAACGCTCTGATCTGCAGCAAGCCTCTGCCAGCCTTCGACTGGGAAGGCTGAATCGACTCTGCTATGCGGGCTGCAGCTGCTAAATTCTGAATCGGAGTTTGATATACCTGCGGGGGCGGGAAGAGCTGACGTCGATTGGATTCGGGAACCCGTTGTCGCGCACGCTCGTGGAGTGCTCGCTGGAGGTTCTCCAGTCGAGTGCGCTCGGCCAAGTTTGCCAGGCGCGCGTCTTCCAAGGCACGATCCACGAGGGTTTCTCCAACGATAGGAGTGTGTAGTGCATCCATGTTCCGGCGGCGAGGTTCTTCTCTCTGCAGCGACGTGAGAGGCTCGGGAAGATACTCCTCATGGGGACGCGACGGGCCGCCTCCACCTGCGCCTCCGTCGGTGCGGGTAAAACCTGGAGGACTGGGCGGTCCATCGACCATCAGAACCTCCGCCGCCGGATCACTGCAGTCGCACTCGGATGCAGTCTCTGCGGAGCCAGTCGACAGGTCGAACAGGCCGTAGAGGGATTCGTCAGGCTCGATCGCCGCAACTTGAGGGGTGGCCGACTGGCGTGCCACTGCGTGTCTCACCCATGGCTGAAGTCTCGACCGACCAGAGCGCTTGCGTCGGCGGGAAACAGGGAGGGAGGACAACACAGGAGCCGACCGATAGGGGGTCGGCGGTTGCCGCAGGAGAACGCCGCGGACGCACGCGCTAAAGTGCGTTGCCCCGCAGACAGGGAGTGCGTCCATGTTGAGCGGGGCCTCCTGAAGCCACGCGGAGTCGTCGGCGATGAACGTGAGCGCGCCGAGACGGATCTCGCGGCCCTCCACCGAAACTCCGCCGAAAACCATGATGATTCGGGTCGGAAAAGATCGCAACTCCTCCAAAAAAACGCTAAAACACCTGCCCCACGGTGGGCGCCAACTGTCGTGGTTCTAAGTCTGACAGTAGCGTAGGGGGGTAAGTATGGAGGGGCAAGATCTTAGCTATGGAGAAGTTGTAAGAACGCAAGGTTTACGAGTTCAGGCCCTTCTCGGAGGAAGTAATAGCCCTACGTCTCAGAGCCCGGAGGCGGTCGACTAGATTATGCGAGTATGAATTACAGGGGTGCGAACCCTTGTCTCAGAGGAGGGGGGTGGCTTATATAGAGTGTTCCAGGACCCCGGCCAGCCCATGTTACAAAGGGTTCAATGTACATTAAGGCAGGGTGTTACTGGTAACGCTAGTAATAAAGTGCTATGATGACCATAAAAGCTACTTAATGACCAACCGTTAGCGTGTGGAGTGACTTTAGGTCTCCTGGCTGTCGAGTGGTTGGATCTTGGTCAGGTGATTGCTTCCTGGTCGAGTGTCTTCGAGTCTGTCAAGTGGAACACCTCCAAGTCGATTGAAAGGTGATTTCTTCTAGAGATGTCCTTGGGTAGGGCAGTAAGGATAGGTCCATGACCCTACCCTAGGTACATAGCTTCATCAAAACCCACTTTCAATATTATTGCAAACATTATTATCAATCTCATATTTATCATGGGGCTTAAATAAATTTTCAAGATCAAAAGAAGAATCACCCCAATCATGATCATTGCAACAAGTAGTAGACATAGCAAAACTAGCATCCCCAAGCTTAGGGTTTTGCATATTATAAGAACAATTGACATTAATAGAATTTATACTACCATCATTGCAATCATGCTTTTTATTCAAAGATCCATCGTGAATCACTCCATAAAGTACTTTATCACAATTTTCAGATTCACGAATTTCAAGCAAAACTTCATAAAGATAATCTAGCGCACAAAACTCACTAGCAATTGGTTCATCATAATTGGATTTCTTAAAAAGATTAGCAAGTGGATGAGGATCCATAGATCTTAGGTTCTCTATTTGGCAATAAATAAACAACTATTCCAAACAAACAGCAAACGAGCCAAGTAAGACATCAAAGCAAACGAAAAGACGAACAGAAGAAGGGTGAATAAAACTACGAAGGTGAAGTGGGGGAGAGGAAAACGAGAGGCAAATGGCAAGTAATGTAATGCGAGGGATAAGAATTTGTGATGGGTACTTGGTATGTCTTGACTTGTTCGTACATCTCCCCGGCAATGGCGCTAGAAATCCTTCTTGCTACCTCTTGAGCACTGTGTTGGTTTTCCCTTGAAGAGGAAAGGGTAATGCAGCAAAGTAGCGTAAAAGATATTTAAATCACGCATAAAAGATTTCAGAGAAGAATCAAATATTGTTCATAGATAAACTTGATCATAAACCCACAATTCATCGGATCTCGACAAACACACCGCAAAAAGAATTACATCAAATAGATCTCCAAGAAGATCGAGGAGAACTTTGTATTGAGATCCAAAGAGAGATAAGAAGCCACCTAGTTAATAACTATGGACCCAAAGGTCTGTGGTAAACTACTCACACATCATCGGAGAGGCTATGGTATTGATGTAGAAGCCCTCCGTGATCGATTCCCCCTCCGGCGGAGCTCCGGAAAAGGCCCCAAGATGGGATATCTTGGGTACAGAAGGTTGCGGCGGTGGAAATAGGGTTTCATGGTGCTCCTGGATGTTTTCGGGGTATATGGATATATATAGGAGGAAGAAGTAGGTCGGTGGAGCTGCGAGGGGCCCACGAGGGTGGGGGGCGCGCCAGGGGGCAGGCGCGCCTCCCTGCCTCCCGACCACATCGTTTCTTTCTTGAGGTCTACTCAAAGTCCCCTGGATCAGGTTTGTTCCAAAAATAACTTTCCCGAAGGTTTCATTCCGTTTGATATTCCTTTTCTGCGAAACACTGAAATAGGCAAAAAAACAGCAATTTGCACTAGGCCTTGGGTTAGTAGGTTAGTCCCAAAAATAATATAAAAGTGTATACTAAATCCCATTAAACATCCAAAACAGATAATATAATAGCATGGAACAATAAAAAATTATAGATACGTTGGAGACGTATCAAGCATCCCCAAGCTTAATTCCTGCTCGTCCTCGAGTAGGTAAATGATAAAAACAGAATTGTTGATGTGGAATTCTACCTAGCATAATTCTCAATGTAATTTTATTTATCGTGGCATGAATATTCAGATCCGAGAGATTCAAGACAAAAGTTTAATATTGACATAAAAATAATAATACTTCAAGCATACTAACTAAGCAATCATGTCTTCTCAAAATAACATGTCAAAAGAAAGTTCATCCCTACAAAATCATATAGTTTGGGCATGCTCCATTTTCGTCACACAAGAATGCTCTCATCATGCACAACCCCGATGACAAGCCAAGCAATTTTTTCATACTTTAGTAATCTTAAACTTTTTTCAACCTTCACGCAATACATGAGCGTGAGCCATGGATATAGCACTATGGGTGAAATAGAATATGATGATGTGGGTTATGTGGAGAAGACAAAAAAGGAGAAAGTTTCACATTGACACGGCTAATCAACGGGCTAGGGAGATGCCCATCAATTGATGTCAATGCAAGGAGTAGGGATTGCCATGGAACAGATGCACTAGAGCTATAAATGTATGAAAGCTCAACAAAAGAAACTAAGTGGGTGTGCATCCAACTTGCTTGCTCACGAAGACCTAGGGCATTTGAGGAAGCCCATTGTTGGAATATACAAGCCAAGTTCTTAATGAAAAATTCCCACTAGTATATGAAAGTGACAAAACAAGAGATTCTCTATCATAAAGACCATGGTGCTACTTTGAAGCACAAGTGTGGAAAAGGAGATAGTAGCATTGCCCCTTTTTATTTCTTTTCTTTTTCTTTTTTCTGGCCTTTTTTATTTGGCCTTTCTCTTTTTTTATTTGGGACAATGCTCTATTAATGATTATACATGACTCTTCTATTTATTTACAACTCAATGATTACAACTCGATACTAGAAAAAAATATGACTCTACATGAATGCCTCTGGCGGTGTACCGGGAAGGGAAATGAATCAAGAGTGACATGTATTATAAATTATTGAAAGTGCAACTATCCCTGGGTGGTTTTGGTAATTCCTAACAACATATAGCTCATTGAACTAACATTATTCCATGATTATTATTTCAGGAAAAGCTCAATGAATGGCATGGCAAGGATGAGGAAAGTTGATCCCTCAAAATTCTAAGGACAAAAAGTTTGGCTCAAGCTTGAAGCTCAAGACTCTACATTTTATATTTTAGTGATCCAAGATCACATTGAGTCTATAGGAAAAGCCAATACTATCAAGGAGGGATGAGGTGTTACTTAATGGCTTGCTTGCTCAAAGTGCTTAGTGATATGCTCCAAAACCCTCAACTACCTTCCCACATCCACATATGACCTAAACCAAAAGTCAAACTCAGCCCCACCGATTCTTTCTATCCGGCACCACCGAGTTTCAAATGTCATAGCCACTGCCACAAACCCTAGGCAAATAGGTCTCACTGATAGGGATCTCGGTCTCACCGAGATGGGATTGTAATCTCTCTGTTTCCCTTCGTAACGTTTCGGTCTTACCGAGATGAGCGATCGGTCCCACCGAGATTGCAATGTAAACTCTCTGTTTCCCTTTTGTAACATTTCGGGCTCACTGAGATGAGCGAATCGGTCCCACCGAGTTTACCTGACCAACTCCCTGGTTAGCTTATTACCAAAATAGGTCCCACCGAGTTTGTGTAATCGGTCACATCGAGATTACGTTATGCCCTAACCCTAACCATATCGGTCCTACCGAGTTGCATCTTAGTCCCACCAAAAATCCTAACGGTCACTAGATTTGCTGAATCGGTCCGACCGAGTTTAACCATTCGGTACCACCGAGTTTGGCAAATTGTGTGTAACGGTTAGATTTTGTGTGGAGGCTATATATACCCCTCCACCCACTCTTCATTCGTGGACAGAGCCATCAGAACATACCTACACTTCGAATATACATTTTCTGAGAGAGAACCACCTACACTTGTGTTGAGGCCAAGATATTCCATTCCAACCATATGACTCTTGATCTCTAGCCTTCCCCAAGTTGCTTTCCACTCAAATCTTCTTTCCACCAAATCCAAATCCTGTGAGAGATAGTTGAGTGTTGGGGAGACTATCATTTGAAGGACAAGAGCAAGGAGTTCATCATCAACACACCATTTGTTACTTCTTGGAGAGTGGTGTCTCCTAGATTGGCTAGGTGTCACTTGGGAGCCTCCGACAAGATTGTGGAGTTGAACCAAGGAGTTTGTAAGGGCAAGGAGATCGCCTACTTCGTGAAGATCTACCGCTAGTGAGGCAAGTCCTTCATGGGCGACGGCTGTGATGGAATAGACAAGGTTGCTTCTTCGTGGACCCTTCGTGGGTGGAGCCCTCCGTGGACTCGCGCAACCGTTACCCTCCGTGGGTTGAAGTCTCCATCAACGTGGATGTACGATAGCACCACCTATCGGAACCACGACAAAAACATCCGTGTCTCCAATTGCGTTTGAATCCTCCAAACCCTTCCCTTTACATTCTTGCAAGTTGCATGCTTTACTTTCCGCTGCTCATATACTCTTTTGCATGCTTGCTTGAATTGTGTGGAGATTGCTTGACTTGTGCTAAGATAGCTAAAATCTGCCAAGAACTAAAATTGGGAAAAGGCTAGATTTTTATTTTGTCAAGTAGTCTAATCACCCCCCTCTAGACATACTTTCGATCCTACAAGTGGTATCAGAGCTTTGGTCTCCATTTGCTTTGATTTCCATAGCTATTGGTGATCATAGCCTTGGTTTCACAACCTAGGAGATTATGGCGTCTAGCGAGGGAAATTATCACCGTAGAGGTCCTTACTTTGATGGCACTAATTTTGCTAGTTGGAAGCATAAGATGAAAATGCATATTCTTGTTCATAACCACGCCATTTGGGCTATTGTGTGTATTGGCTTGCAAGGTGAATGCTTTGATGGGAAAGAACCGAACCATGAAGCTACCGCGGAAGAGTTGAAGATGCCGCAATACAACGCTCAAGCTTGTGATATCCTCTTCAACAGATTGTGCCCCGAAGAATTCAACAAAATCAGCCGTCTTGAGAATGCAAAGGAAATTTGGGATACTTTGATTGATATGCACGAAGGTACCGACTCCGTCAAGGAATCCAGATTGGATGTGCTTCAAAGTCAACTTGACAAGTTCAAAATGAAGGATGGTGAAGGTGTCGCTGAAATGTACTCTAGGCTTGCTCTTATCACAAATGGGATTGACGGCTTAGGGAGTGAAGAGATGACCGATAGATTCATCATCAAGAAGATCCTAAGAGCCTTGGATGGAAAATATGATACCGTGTGCACATTGATCCAAATGATGCCCAATTACAAAGATCTCAAGCCAACGGAAGTCATCGAAAGAATTGTTGCTCATGAGATGTCACTCAAGGATAAAGAGGAACTTCACAACAAATCAAGTGGTGCTTAAAAATCCTCATGTGAAGCCCCCATATCATCGAGTGAGAAACAAACCTTCAATGAAGAATTGAGCTTAATGGTGAAGAACTTCAACAAGTTCTACAAGAGTAGAAGCAAAGAGAGAAGCTCCAAGTCAAGGTCCTACAATGACAAAAGATCTTCTAGTCGAGAGCGAAATTGCTACAATTGTGGAAGGCCCGGACACTATTCCAATGAGTGTACGCCCCCCTACAAGAGAAGAGAAGATTCTCCCAAGATAAGAAGTAGAAGAGAAGAATCACCATCTAGAGAAACAAGGAGTAGTGATGATCGTTATGAACGAAGACCCTCACGGAGAAGCAAGGATTCATAAAGAAAGGACAAGTCATCAAGGAGCTACACAAAACGAAGACATCAAGCTCATGTTGGTGAATGGGTATCCGGCTCTGACTCCGACAACCACTCCGAGAGAAGCTATCACTCCGACTCCGAATATACTCAAGATGAAGGTGTTGCCGGTCTAGCACTTGTGACAACCAACTCCTACGACATATTTGACTCACCAAATGAAGGAGGTGGAACATGCTTCATGGCTAAAGGCCTAAAGGTATCACACCCTGAGTATGTTGATTTCAATAGTGATGAAGATGACTTGTTAGGTGATGATGATTTACTTGTTTACAACTCTAGTGATGAATACTATGATGAAACGTCAATTAATCATGCTAATCAAGATAAAACGAATGACAATGATAAGGAGAAGATTGAGTCTCTAACTAAAGAACTAAACACTCTTAAGTTAGCTCATGAAACTATCTTAGGAGATCATCGAGAACTTTTAAGGACTCATGAGAAATTACGCTTTGAAAACCTCAACCTTGAGCAAGAGCATGAGTTCTTAAAAGCAATCAATAATGATCTTCGCAAGAAAAGTTCTTCTTATATTGCCAAGCATTTACTCTTATCCACTTACATGCCTCAAGTCATGTCTAGTAACAAGAACAAGAAATATTCTTCCTCTAGTAGTAACAATAATCATGCTAAATCCAATATTGTTGCTTCTAGTAGTTCTCTTGATTGCACTAATGATTCTCTTAGCCAAGTTACACTTGAGCAAGAAAATAGCTTATTGAAGGGAATTATAGAGAAAGGTGTTTACAAGAGCCTTGCCGGAAGTAAGCAATTCGAGGAAATTGTACTCAAGCAAGGAAGGCACCGGAAGAACCAAGGTGTTGGTTTTGAATGAAAGTTCAATGCCAATGGAGTTGAGTGGGAAGAAGATCAATACCCCAAGACGAAGTTTGTTCCTCAACAAGAGAAGTATGATCCTACTTCTCTCAAAGGGACACAAGCTCAAGATGATCTTCCACCACAAGACCACAAGCAAAAAGGCAAGGACAAGCTTCAAGAGGAAATTGATGCATTTGAAGAAGCTCCTAAGGCCTTGGTCAAGTGGGTTCCCAATACTACTTCAAGTTCCACTTCATCAAGTACAACTACAACACCGAGGATTCCCATCAAGATGGTGTGGATCCCGAAGAAGAAGAACTAGAGAGTTCTTGAGGGTGACTCCGCCAACATACTTCACTCTTATCATCTTGGCAAGAACAAGTGCAATCAACTTCCACATCTTGCACTAGTTCAAGGAGTCACAAACCCTCTTGTTGGTAAGACAAGGGACAAGGTAACCTAAAAGCTTTCATAGACATCATCTTGTGTGTGCATCACTTTATGTCTATGGATATCCTTGTTTGTTCCTTGTGGGACTAACCCGTGTAGGTATTGAAAGTGCAACTCACTCCAATGGATAGCTCCAAATAATCTACATCAACAATGAGCATCCACATCTTCAACATCTACATGAAGTCATCATCGACAGAACCCAAGGTTAGTTCATCCCTCTTAGGGGGGATCTCACATCTAGGGGGAGCTTTACTCTAAGAATTGAGCTAAAGCAACTCTAATGGTGTGAACACAAAAAATGCTTTATGTAAAAGTGGTAACCCCACTTGTGCTTAAACGATGAGTATGACCTATGATCAAATGTTCTCATTTGACTCCTAAGTCAATATACTCATATATAGATGATCTAGTAATCGCCAATTGTTTGATAGATGCTAGAATTGGTTGTGCATGCTTTGCCACATATTTCAATTGCCATTTTATTGTGTGAGCATGTTGATTGCATTTTACTCATTCGAGGACATCCACTTGTTGTTGTGATTGATTGGTTTTCTTTTCTTTTGCCAAGTGGATGGACAAGAATGCCTAAGAGCCCTCTCTAGCTATCTATGCTTTTATCGTCTCAAACTCTATTCATGCTACATCACAAAATTTGATCAAGTCAGATTCGAACCACTCTGTGTGAGGAGCACTCGGAGTCCCCGATTCGTCATAGACTTAAACTTCCAAAACTTCTTTGTGCTTTTTCGGTCTGACCGATTCTTCCATTTCGGTCATACCGAGATCACTAAGTCGATCTAGGTTTTCAATCTCGGTGCAACCGATGTGAACCTTTCGGTCACACCGAGTTTCAGTAACTGCTTGCAGTTATGAATCTCGGTGCCACCGAGTTGTTCCACTCGGTCACACCGACAGGGTTGGGCTATATATACTCACGGGCAAAATTTTGGAAATTTCTCCGAAACCCCTTCGCCCGCGCATAGCTCGCTCTGCCTCCTGGGTCTCCGGATCGTCCTCCTCGCCGCCAGCCACCTCCTGTCGTTGGTCTCCGCCGCCGTCAATGGAATTCTTCCCCGCCATTGCCGCCGTAGCGAGTTAATCGCCGAACTAGGGTATGGAATCGATCACAGTGCTATTCCGATACGATTCCTAGCACATTGTGTTCATTATGATTCTTACCACGATTGAAACGCTTCTATCCAGTCAAAACACTCCATAGATTAGAGTTGAATTGAAAATTTAGGGTTAGGTTTCCGACGAAACCATCTCGGACCATCCGAGTTGTGGAACTCGGTGCCACCGATTCGGCTCAGGCCATTGCACATGTAATTTTCGGTCTGACCGAGAATTGCAAATCAGTGTGACCAAGTTCAGGACTTTGTGAAACCCTAGCAGTCTCGGTGCCACCGAACTGTGACTCGGTCTGACAGAGTTCACTAGTTTAGGTTCCAACAGCTGCTTCGGTATCACCGAGTTTATAAATCGGTTGATCCGAAATGCTTTCTGTGGAAAACTAAAACTAAGTTTTTGACTCATTATTTTGCAAAAACCTCTGCATTTTGTGATGCTCATCCACTCTATCTCATCTATATCTATTCACAGGGTCTACTGTCAGTGTTTGCAATATGTCTGATCAGAGTGATAGCCAGAACATGTCAGAGGAGCAGGTTCACCTGAGTGATGGCACTAGTCCCTCTAGCAGTTCAGATGATGGTAGCAGGAGCACCCCAAGCAACTTACCCAAAGCTGCCACCAGAACAAGGAAGAAGAAAACTTCAGAGTCTGAGGATGAAGACTATGTGGCAGTTGAGGATGAGGCCACTTAAGAAGAAAGTGGTTAAGAAGGAATCTAGCACTGCTGCTGCCACCAAGCCAGGCATGAAGCAAAAGGTTCCTGCAAAGAGAATTCCAATGTCTAAGGCCAGAGCATCTACTCAAGTCCCTTTGGGATCTGAACCCAAAGAGGCTGCTGCAGAAGGGAAGAATAGGAAGGAGAGGATCAAAAAGACCAGTTCTAGAGTGCTTGGGAGATCCTCAATCATGAGAGATTCTGAAGAGGAAGAGGAAGAAGAGGTTGCTGCACCAGCACCTAAGGCCCAGAAGCTTATGGGTGATGCTATCAGGACAGGGGCTGCTTCATCAAAGCCCAAAGAAGCACCCAAAGCAGCCTCCAAGCCCAAGAGTGCACCTAAGAGGAATACCAGGAGTATACCAGCTGCTGAGAAGAACAAGGCCCCAGTGCCTAAAGTTGCTGCTGATGAAGATGATGAAGGACAAGTCCTGAGAAATCTCAAACCCAAGATTCCAGACCACAATGATGCTCATCCTGTGGCTAAGAACATGAAGATCAGGAGAGACTCAGGGTTGAGGCTATGAAGAGAGACAGATCCATATGCTACCAGGAGAAGGACTGCTGTTGATTACAGGTTCCACACAAAGGAACAGCAGGACTTCTATGAGACAGTGTTGTTGGACAAGAAGCCTATAGTGTGTGAAATGAGGTGGGTCGACTGGAAGTATATCAAGGAAAATGAGGAACACTATCCTGGTGTGTTTAACAGCTTCAGTGCTTGTGGAGTTGCAGACTTTGTTGGGCAGAAGCTCATAAAGTGGAATGAGGAGCTCATAATGCAATTCTACTCCACATCACACTTCTATCCAGATGGTAGGATAGTATGGATGTCTGAAGGTACAAGGTACCACTCAACTATTGAGGAATGGGCAAATCTGATCAATGCTCCTAAGGAAGAAGAAGATGACTTGGATGTCTATGCCAAGAAGAAGATGGATCACAACTCTATGGAAAACATGTACAAGGAGATTCCTGAAGATGATCTTGAGACTCACCAGTTTGGGTCAGTAAAACACTTGCTGTCAGGGCTGCCTACAATCAATTGGATCCTTAGGCACACTCTCTTGCCCAAGTCTGGTGATCACAGAATGATCAGAGGCCATGCAATTAACTTGCTACATATATTTGATGTGCCACAGAAGTTCAAGGTCATGAGCCTTATAGTTGAGACTATCAAGAGGACTGTAGCTGACCAGAAAAGAAGTTGTGGATATGCCCCACAGATCCAGGAGTTGATAAATTCAAAGATGGGCACAGGCACATACTTGTTGGATAAGGAACACTTGCCTATCTATCCTGACTTTGAGGACAATCAAGTTGTGATGAATGAGAATGAACCATCATCAGTACAAGCTCAAGAGAAGAAGGAGAAAGCAAAGAAAGAGAAGGCTGCCAAGATGCCAACTCAAGAGGAGGCATCTGAGTACTTTTTGAAAAGCAAGCAGGACCAGCTTCGTTATTTGATAGCATCAACTCTGAGGATTGAGAAGGGACTGGCCACCCTGACTCAAAACCAGGAGAGCTTGGAAAGAATCGTGGAGCAAAAATTCTATGACTTGGATGTGAAGGTAACTGAGATTCAGTCTGTTGTGGAGCAACTTCAAGATGATATGGAGGAGAAGAAGGGCAAGACAACCACTGATGCATTTGCCAGAGTGCCTCGAGCTCAGAGATCAACTACAGTGCTAGTAACAGACACCAGAGCCACTTCATCTGCACCAGCTACAGCTTCAGCGCAACCAGCTCCAGCACCAACTCCATCAGCTCCATCCACATCAACTGAAGCCTTCGTCCTTGGCGTTCTCCGGACACCACCACCTGAAGACCAAGCTTGAGAGACGTTCTAGTGCTATACATTTTCTATGAACTTTTTGGTAACTTGTTGCCAAAGGGGGAGAAAAATGTATAGATCATAGGCTTCGAGAGAGAGCGTTACTTTTCATTCTCTCTTGCTTTGGTGGTTCAACTTTGTTTGTTTTTTGATTGCTTGTGATACTATGCTATTATCTGTGAGACATTGATGATCATGTGGTTGATCATAAGCTACACTTATGCTTGTTAGATGATTTTATCTTACTTATCCTTATATGATCATTCACTTTGCTTGGTGATGAGTGCATGTATTTAATTCTTATCATTTTAAGCGCTCCACCAAGATGTATGTGACATGGAAGAGTAACCCATGATCCTAGCTCATTGTGCATTTGCAGTCCAAAGCAAATCTTAAGATATGCACAAATTTAGGGGGAGCTCTTGCTTTTCACAAACCTCTCAAAGCGACAATATCTTTCACTCTTATTATCATTTGTCGAAGCTTTGATCTATATGTTGTCATCAATTACCAAAAAGGGGGAGATTGAAAGTGCAACTATCCCTGGGTGGTTTTGGTAATTCCTAACAACATATAGCTCATTGAGCTAACATTATTCCAAGATTAATATTTCAGGAAAAGCTCAATGAATGGCATGGCATGGATGAGGAAAGTGGATCCCTCAAAATTCTAAGGACAAAAAGTTTGGCTCAAGCTTGAAGCTCAAGACTCTACATTTTATATTTTAGTGATCCAAGATCACATTGAGTCTATAGGAAAAGCCAATACTATCAAGGAGGGATGAGGTGTTACTTAATGGCTTGCTTGCTCAAAGTGCTTAGTGATATGCTCCAAAACCCTCAACTACCTTCCCACATCCACATATGACCTAAACCAAAAGTCAAACTCGGCCCCACCGATTCTTTCTATCCGGCGCCACCGAGTTTCAAATGTCATAGCCACTGCCACAAACCCTAGGCAAATCGGTCTCACCGGTAGGGATCTCGGTCTCACCGAGATGGGATTGTAATCTCTCTGTTTCCCTTTGTAACGTTTCGGTCTTACCGAGATGAGCGATCGGTCCCACCGAGATTGCAATGTAAACTCTCTGTTTCCCTTTTGTAACATTTCGGTCTCACCGAGATGAGCGAATCGGTCCCACCGAGTTTACCTGACCAACTCTCTGGTTAGCTCATTACCAAAATCGGTCCCACCAAGTTTGTGTAATCGGTCACACCGAGATTACGTTATGCCCTAACCCTAACCATATCGGTCCTACCGAGTTGCATCTCAGTCCCACCGAAAATCCTAACAGTCACTAGGTTTGCTGAATCGGTCCGACCGAGTTTAACCATTCGGTCCCACCGAGTTTGGCAAATTGTGTGTAACGGTTAGATTTTGTGTGGAGGCTATATATACCCCTCCACCCACTCTTCATTCAAGGACAGAGCCATCAGAACATACCTACACTTCCAATACACATTTTTTGAGAGAGAACCACCTCACTTGTGTTGAGGTCAAGATATTCCATTCCAACCATATGAATCTTGATCTCTAGCCTTCCCCAAGTTGCATTCCACTCAAATATTCTTTCCACCAAATACAAATCCTGTGAGAGAGAGTTGAGTGTTGGGGAGACTATCATTTGAAGCACAAGGGCAAGGAGTTCATCATCAACAAACCATTTGTTACTTCTTGGAGAGTGGTGTCTCCTAGATTAGCTAGGTGTCACTTGGGAGCCTCCGACAAGATTGTGGAGTTGAACCAAGGAGTTTGTAAGGGCAAGGAGATTGCCTACTTCATGAAGATCTACCGTTAGTGAGTTAAGTCCTTCGTGGGCGACGGCCGTGATGGAATAGACAAGGTTGCTTCTTCGTGGACCCTTCGTGGGTGGAGCCCTCCGTGGACTCACGCAACCGTTACCCTCCGTGGGTTGAAGTCTCCATCAATGTGGATGTACGATAGCACCACCTATCGGAACCACGACAAAAACATCCGTGTCTCCAATTGCGTTTGAATCCTCCAAACCCTTCCCTTTACATTCTTGCAAGTTGCATGCTTTACTTTCCACTGCTCATATACTCTTTTCCATGCTTGCTTGAATTGTGTGGAGATTGCTTGACTTGTGCTAAGATAGCTAAAATATGCCAAGAACTAAAATTGGGAAAAGGCTAGATTTTTATTTGGTCAAGTAGTCTAATCACCCCCCCTCTAGACATACTTTCTATCCTACAATTATGCATGCTGGCTTTGCCACAAGTACGATGTCAACTACATGATCATGCAAAGCAATATGACAATGATGAAGCGTGTCATAAATGAAACGGTGGAATGTTGCATGTCAATATATCTCGGAATGGCTATGGAAATGCCATAAAAGGTAGGTATTGTGGCTGTTTTGAGGAAGATATAAGGAGGTTTATGTGTGATAGAGCGTATCATATCACGGGGTTTGGATGCACCGGTGAAGTTTGCACCAACTCTCAAGGTGAGAAAGGGCAATGCACGGTACCGAAGAGGCTAGCAATGATGGAAAGGTGAGAGTGCGTATAATCCATGGACTCAACATTAGTCATAAATAACTCACATACTTGTTGCAAAAATCTACAAGTCATCAAAAACCAAGCATATTGGTAGGAAAATACCATCGCCCATCCCCGACCGCCACTCATAAGGAAGACAATCAAAGAACACCTCATGTTTCAAATTTGTTACACAACGGTTACCATACGTGCATGCTACGGGACTTGCAATGTTCAACACAACTATTTCTCAAATTCACAACTACTCAATTAGAACACTCTAATATCACCATATTTATATCTCAAAACAATTATCAAGTATCAAACTTCTCATAGTATTCAATGCATTTTCTATGATAGTTTTTATTATACCCATCCCGGATGCCTATCATATTAGGACTAATTTTACAACCAAAGAAAATTAACATGATGTTATAAAAGGCTCTCAAAATAATATAAGTGAATCATGAGATATCAATAATTTCTATAAAATAAAACCACCACCGTGCTCTAAAAGATATAAGTGAAGCACTAGAGCAAAATTATCTAGCTCAAAAGATATAAGTGAAGCACATAGAGTATTCTAATAAATTCCAGTTCATGTGTGTCTCTCCCAAAAGGTGCATACAGCAATGATTATTGTGGTAAACTAAAAAGCAAAGACTCAAATCATACAAGACGCTCCAAGCAAAACACATATCATGTGGTGAATAAAAATATAGCCTCAAGTAAAGTTACCGATGGAAGAAGATGAAAGAGGGGATGCCTTCCGGGGCATCCCCAAGCTTAGGCTTTTTGTTATCCTTGAATTTTACCTTGGGTTGCCTTGGGAATCCACAATCTTAGGCTCTTGCCACTCCTTATTCCGTAATCCATCAAGTCTTTACCCAAAACTTGAAAACTTCACAACACAAAACTCAACAGAAAAATCTCATGAGCTCCGTTAGTATAAGAAAACAAACCACCACTTAAGGTAATGTAATGAACTCATTCTTTATTTATATTAGTGTTAAACCTAATGTATTCCAACTTCTGTATGGTTCATACCCTCCGATACTAGCCATAGATGCATCAAAATAAGCAAACAACACACGAAAAACAGAATCTGTCAAAAACAGAACAGTCTGTAGTAATCTATAGGTTTCGAATACTTATGTAACCCCAAAAGTTCTGAAATAAATTCGTGGACGTGAGGACGTTTTCTGTCAGGACCCCGACTCGATGCCACATAGGTCTAGCATGTAACACCTCATATCACTTTGCGGCCTCACGCACGGTATTCCCACGGGTGTCGCCTTACCTTTGCCCGGGACCGTTTGCGCCTTTTGGCACAGGTATATGATAGTGTCGCTAGTACCCATATGATAAGGAGCCCGGGCTGACATGGCTAGTCGTAAACCCAAAGTGGCACAGACTTACAGGGACAGGCATCCATGACCCAGCAACGAACGTGTCGGTCATCAGCAAGTGGGTCCGGGCTGTAGCACTGGGCTAGCAGGAATCCGGTAAACCGGGCTGTAGCGGGCTAACAGGACTCCGGTACTCAATGCGTGACATTTCCCCGAAGGGACAGACACAGGAACAAAGAAGGACACATGCCGGCCAGCCTAAGTGTTCCAGAGCAGTAGCAAGCTACCATGGCTCAGTGGTAACACTAGGAGACATTTCCCGGTAAGAGAGTCTACTAAGGATAAACAACTAGATAGTCAGATCCCACACATACCAAGCATTTCAATCATACACACAATATGCTCGATATGTGCAAATACAACAAGGCATCACAACATGACTCTATGACACAAGTACTTTATTTAAGGCTCAGAGAGCCATACATAACATACACAAAGGTACGGGTCACACGACCCAACATTCAAGTCATACAGTCATACAAACCAGCAGCGGAAGTAACTTGTCTGGGTACAGACAACTAGTAAAATAAAAGAGGCTTGGAAAGCCTAGCTATACTACGTGGTCCTTCACAAGCTCAGGATCACCACCTGGGCCTTAGCCTACTCATTGATGTCAACGTCTACGTAGAACCCATCAGAAGGGGTTGCAGCGTCTTCTGTAAAAAATGTAAATTATAGCAACATGAGTACAAAGGTACTCAGCAAGACTTACATCAGATCCTATATACATGCATATTATCAAGAAGGGTTGGTGGAGTTGTTGCAGCAAGCCAGCTTTGACTCTTGGCTAGGCTAACCTACGAGACTCCAACTTGAAATGGTTTTGCGCACACGAGTCCACTACTCACCAATTCAATACACTACCGAGGATCCACCTCCGTCTTCCTACGGAATAGCCATCCTCGGCACTCACACTTATCTTGAGGCTTTTAGTAGTTTCCATTTACTTGTCTATGAACTGTATAGGCAACCAAGTAGTCCTTTACCGTGGACGCGGCTATTCGAATAGATCATGACAACCCTGCAGGGGTGTACTTCTTCATACACGCTCTCACCCCTTACCGTCGTTTACACGACATGTACTCGGCAACCTTCAAGCGGAAGCCCAACGTGGGTGTCGGCCACGACCTACCTAATCACCTAAGCCTCCAATCCAGGTTTATCGCCTATCCAGGTTCCATCCGTAGGGAGTCCGACCGAGGTTTCCCATACGGCCCCGAACGATGTGAACAGGGTTCCCGAGATACCTAACGGGTATTCGGTACACCCGGCCACGTACCTATCGCATCATAGCCCACCCCTACGGTCAGCGCTGTCCACGGCCTCCAGTAGGCTACAAACACCAGAAACTACTTGCAACTCCTGGACGGAGAACTAGGGTGAATAAGAAGCCGAGAGGGTCCATTGGTTTCGGGCCCAATGCATGGTAGTAGCTGATTCTTAAATCACACATACAGATCTCAGTGCTTAAGGTCGGCTTCAATGAAACAACCCACCATGTACTCCTACATGGCCTCTCATCGATACCTTTACCAAATCGTGTTCACCACACCACTCTCATTACCGACATAATCATTTCACTCTAGCCCATCACCCAGATGAACCAGACCTGACACGACTCTAAGCATAGCAGGCATAGCAAGG
Source organism: Triticum aestivum (assembly GCF_018294505.1). NCBI lineage: Eukaryota > Viridiplantae > Streptophyta > Magnoliopsida > Poales > Poaceae > Triticum > Triticum aestivum. Next base: position 473,101,548 of record NC_057800.1, on the reverse strand, counting down.
TAGGAACAACACATACATATGGCTCAATCAACTCCTACACATGCTAGTGGGTTTCATCTAGTTACTGTGGCAATGACAGGTCATGCAGAGGAAGTGGGTTCAACTACCGTAGCACACAGCAGTTTGAAACGCGTTGTCTTAATGCAGTAAAAGAGAGCAGGAGCGAGAACATGGGATTGTATCGATATGATCAAATGGTTGGTTGCTTGCCTGATGGTTCGATGCACTGATACGGTTCTTCGTTAGGGTAATCACGGTACTCCTCGGAGGCAGAACCTGCCGCAAAGAACACCGATACACAACCATCACCAAACAATGTGCAACAATATGATGCATGCATGAAACATAGCAATATGAGTGTGTCGGGCTAATGCAACTAAGACCAGAAGGGTTTGAACCAATTTGAATCAAAGATTCAAATTTCAAACTCAAACATGGCCCTTTAAAGTGTTTTTCCTTGTTCTGTATTAAACATCAGGTTAACTTGTTTAATCATGCATGAAAATAGTACGGATGGATAGATTGGATTTTTTTGATCATTTTTCATATATAATTTGTCTGATTTGGAGTTACAGAATAAAAGTTATGAATTTTTAAAGTTTAAACTATATTCTGGAATTTCCTATATTAGATTAATTCCAGAAAATCAATTATTGCGTCAGCCTGACGTCAGTGTGACGTCAGCAGGTCAACGGGACACGTCCGGTCAAACCTGACAATGGGTCCCGCGTGTCAGTGTGATTAGATTAATTAAATTTTAATTAAAACTAAACCTGTTTAATTAACAGGGCTGGGCCCCACCTGTCATTGACTCAGGGGAGTCAACCAGGGCCCACCCGTGGTCAAACCCGGGTCGGCTGCACCGGCGTTTAGCCGCCGGCGAGCCCGACGCGGCGGCGGAAGTGGTTTTTGCCGTTCCGGCAACCAAACGAGCCGCGAAGGCCACCGGAGAGGAGCTGAGGTCGAGCCGCAGCTCTTGGTGGAGTCCGTTGGGGTCGGGGTGGCCGGAGTTGGCGCCGGCGACGACTTTGGCGGCCACCGGAGTTCAGCCAAAGTCGAAGTTGTCGCTAGGGGGATCGGTGAGGTGCGGGGAGTAGCTAGTTAGGTGCTACGTGACGCGGTGAGCATGATGGACACCGTGGAGTTGCCGGAGGGTGACCGGGAGTACGTCGGCGACGAGCTCCACGGCGGTGGGTGCGGTTGAGCTCCGGGAGGTCGCTACACGGCTCGGGAGCAAGAAAAGAAGGTGGGAAGATGGCTAAGCTCACAGTGAGTGCGACGAAGCCCTTGGTGCGGCCGGGGATGGACCGGAGCGACGACGGCGTTGAAGGGGATCTCCGGTGACGGCGGTTCGGGCGAGGTCGTTGCGGTGGACTCGGGCGTTGCGAGCGCTCGGGGCTCGGCTTGCTCGATGGAGTGGACAGCGGCGGAGCTCCTGGACACGATGAGAGGACGCACAAGCGGCGGGGAGCACGGCTACGACGAAGGCACGGCGATGGTGGCGTCGGTCATGGCAGGGGAGCGCGAGGGGGAGGAGCTGGAGAGGAGAGGGGGTGTCTGGGGGGTTCGGGGGAGAGAGGGAGGCCGATCCACGACGTCACCGGGCAAGGGGAGCGGCGAGGCGGCGAGCAGGTGCGTGGCGCGCGCTGCGGTCGCCGTCGGGCACCTGCCTGCCTGCCTGGCCGGCAAGCAGCTCGCTGGAGCGGCGCTGGGCTGGGCCGGAAGGTGGGCCGGGAGCTGGCGTCAGGTAAGTTTTTCCATTTTCTTTCTGTTTTCTGTTTTTTAATACTTCTGCAACTTTGTTGATTTATTAAAAATACTTAGGCAACTCCTAAAATCACCAAACTACTCCTGGTCCATAGTTGGATTATTTCCAACATGAAACATTTTAGTTTGGAGATATTTGAGCATTTAAATATTTTATATAATTTTAAATGCCCAAATTCAAATATTTATGATTTAATTCAAAAACCCTAAGATGGCGTAGGAAAATGTGCATCACTTTTGGCAGAGATTCTGAACCAAGACAAAAATGATGGGCATTTTAGAAGGGCATTTCAGGTTCATTGAAAAAGTTTTTAGTAAACCCTAATTGGTTTCAGAGGGGACTGGGGGTTCTGTCATCCCCATTTCAGGTTTCTGATGAAAGAATAAACATGATGCAACACTCTAATGCATAAACTAGCTAGGGTGTGACAACTCACCCCCACTCAAAAGAATCTCGTCCCGAGATTTGGGTTCCTCCGGAAAGAAGGCGGGATACTCAAGTCGAAGACGATGCTCCCTTTCCCAAGTTGCTTCATCCTCAGAATGGTGCGACCATTGTACTTTGAGAAACTTGATATTATGACGTCGAGTGGTACGCTCGGCCTAATCGAGGATATGAATGGGGTACTCTCGATATGTAAGATTATCTTGGAGATCAAGCGTTTCGTGGTCCACTCCACGGATAGGATCCGAGAAGCAACGCCTGAGTTGAGAAACGTGGAAGACATCGTGGACTCTGGAGAGGTGCGGAGGTAGTTCCAACTGGTAGGCAACTTCTCCTCGTTTAGCGAGAATGCGAAAAGGTCCAATGTAACGAGGAGCCAATTTGCCTTTGATACCGAAACGATGGGTTCCCTTCAGAGGGGTAACCCGAAGGTAAGCCTTCTCGTCAACCTCGAAAGTCATAGCCTTATGTTTTTGGTCATATTGACTCTTTTGACGAGATTGGGCTGTTTTCAACTTTTCACGAACGATGCGAACTTGTTCTTCTGCTTCCTGAATCATGTCCAGGCCAAAGAACTGTCTTTCCCCGGTTTCTGACCAGTTAAGGGGTGTTCGACACCGTCGTCCATAGAGAACTTCAAAAGGGGCTTTACCCAAGCTAGATTGATAGCTGTTGTTGTAAGCGAATTCGGCAAATGGAAGGCACTTCTCCCAATCCATTCCGAATGAGATAACAGAGGCCCGAAGCATGTCTTCTAGAATCTGGTTGACGCGTTCCACTTGACCACTCGATTGAGGGTGAAAAGCGGTGCTAAAGGAAAGGCGGGTTCCCATAGCGTTTTGGAAACTTTCCCAAAATCGAGAGGTGAAAAGACTTCCTCTATCCGAGTTAATTTCCAAGGGAACACCATGGAGAGACACTATTCGGGAGATGTATAAGTCTGCCAGCTGACTAGCGGTTATACTCTCGCGAACAGGTAAGAAATGGGCCACTTTGGAAAGACGATCAACAACGACGAAGATAACATTATTCCCTCTTTTGGTCCTGGGAAAACCGGTAATGAAGTCCATACCAATTTTATCCCATTTCCATTCAGGAATAGCTAAGGGTTGAAGGGTGCCAGCAGGCCGTTGATGCTCTGCTTTTACACGACGGCAGACGTCGCAATTAGCAATATACTGGGCAATTTCTCTCTTCATCCTAGTCCACCAGAACCTCTGGCGTAGGTCCTGATACATCTTAGTACTACCGGGATGAATGGTGAGAGGAGATTCATGAGCCTCCTTAAGGATCAATCGCCTCAGGTTTCGCACTTTGGGAACCACTAGTCGATTCCCGAAGTATACGACCCCTTGATCATTAATGGAGAAACAATTCGCAACTCCTTTCTTGATGTTTCTCTTGATGCGGGAAATTCCCGGATCTACCTTCTGTGCTTTGATGATTTGGTCCGTAAGGGTAGGTTTCGCCACCAAGGTGGAAAGAAAACCTTGAGGAACAATGTGAAGGTTAAGCTTTCGAAATTCCTCATGGAGAAGCGGTTGACTTTGTTGTAACATTAGGTTGTTACAATAAGATTTACGACTTAGCGCATCAGCCATGACGTTGGCTTTCCCTGGGGCGTAAGTTATTCCTAAGTCGAAATCTGTGATCAACTCAACCCAACGTCTTTGCCTGAGATTCAAATCCGGTTGGGTGAAAATGTACTTCAGACTTTGGTGATCAGTGAATATTTCGCAATGGTTACCGAGGAGGTAATGTCGCCAGGTCTTAAGTGCATAGACTACGGCGGCAAGCTCTAGATCATGAGTAGGATAATTCTCCTCATGTGGGTGCAATTGCCGTGAAGCGTAAGCAATTACATGTCGATCTTGCATGAGAATGCAACCTAATCCTTGTCGCGAGGCGTCGCATTAGATAACAAAGTCCTTAGAGAAGTCTGGCGGTACCAGCACGGGAGCAGAAGTCAGGCGTCTTTTCAGTTCCTGAAAGCTGTGCTCACATTGTGGAGTCCATTCGAACTGTTTATCTTTCTTGAGGAGTTCGGTTAGAGGTTTAGCAACTTTGGAGAAGTTCTCGACAAAGCGACGACAATAGCTCGCTAAGCCCAGAAAACTCCGAACTTGCTTAACCGATTCAGGTGGAGTCCAATTAAGGACGGCTTGAACTCGCTCAGGGTTAACAGCAATACCTTTACCAGATATTACATGACCCAGATAGGTCACTTCTGACAACCAAAATTCACATTTAGAAAATTTGGCATAAAGGCGATGCTCTCGAAGTTTCTTCAACACTAGCCTTAGATGTTCGGCATGTTCTTCCTCGCTCTTGGAGTAGATGAGTATATCATCGAGGTAAACCACGACGAATTTATCCAAATACTCCATGAAGATTGAGTTCATTAACCGAGAAAAGGTGGCTGGAGCGTTGGTTAAACCGAAGGACATGACGGTGTACTCGTATTGGCCATAACGAGTAACAAAGGCCGTTTTAGGGATGTCCCCGTTTCTGATTTTGATTTGATGGTAGCCCAACCTCAAATCCATCTTGGAGAAGACTGAGGATCCAGCGAGCTGATCATACAGGTCGTTGATCCTGGGGAGCAGATATTTGTTCTTGATTGTGACCAAATTAACAGGTCGATAATCTACAACCATCCGGTCCGTACCATCCTTCTTCTTGACGAATAGGACGGGGCAAGCCCATGGAGATGAACTAGGTCGGATGAAACCCTTTTTCAAGGACTCATCGAGTTGTTTCTTAAGCTCGGCTAGTTCTAGTGGTGCCATCTTATAGGGTCTTCTAGCAATCGGAACGGTTCCTGGAATGAGGTCTATTACGAACTCAACATCCTTGTCAGGTGGAACACCTGGCAATTCCTCTGGGAAGACATCCGGGAAGTCACGGACTACCGGAACGTCCTCAAGGTCTGGCAAAGGGCTGGCGTTAAGAGAATATAATTGTCGCTTGCCTAATCGGGTCAAGACACTGACTATCTTCCCCGAAGGATGGGTGAGTTGAACAGTCCTAGAGAAGCAATCAATTTTGGCATGATGAGCTGACATCCAGTCCATACCCAAGATGATATTAATATCTGAAGATTTGAGAGCTATCAAAGATGCAAGGAAAACAAGTCTGTCGACTTGGATTTCATTTCCATAACTTACCCTGGAGGTTTGCCATCTAGAACCGGGAGTAGAAATTTCCATAGTGGATGGCATGTCACAGAATGCGGTGTTATGCAAACGAGCATAGTTCTCGGATATAAATGAATGAGAGGCTCCTGTATCGAAAAGAACAGATGCCGGGTGGCAATTAACAAGGAGCGTACCAAGAACGACGTTGGGATCCTCTTGAGCTTCTTCGGCAGAGATACAGTTGACATGGCCACGTGTAGCGGTGGCCGGCTTGATGTGGAACACTTTCCCTGTCGGCTTGCCACGGCTAACAACTTTAGCAGGTTGGTTGGGGTTGGTCTGGGGACACTCACGCATATAGTGGCCAGATTCCCCACACTTGAAACAAGTCACGGAACTGGTACGTGGAGGAGCATTGTTGGTTGGACCACCATAGGGCTTGGCTGGTGCAGACTGTTGTATGGGGCGAGGCGCCTGGAAGGATGGCCTCAGTGTGAACCTGGGTGGCAGGGCAGTGTTGGGCACCCACACGCGGCGCTTCTGAGGACCAGCACCGGATGAGGAACCCATGTCACGGCCATGCTTGCGTGTTGCGTCATAATCAGTCTGACCAGTCTCAACACTGATGGCCTTGTTAACAAGTTTCTGAAAAGATGTGCACTCATGCAGACGGAGGTCGCGGCGAAGCTCAGGACTAAGTCCCTTACGGAACCTTGCTTGCTTCTTGGCATCAGTAGAAACTTCCTCGGTTGCATATCATGCGAGGTTACCGAACTCCCTGCTGTAAGCATCCACAGAGAGTCGGCCCTGAGTGAAACTGCAAAATTCCTCACGTTTACGGTCCATGAGACCCTCCGGAATGTGATGTTCACGGAAAGCCTCGCTGAATTCAGCCCAAGTAGTGACATGGCCCGCTGGGCGCATAGCTCCATAATTCTCCCACCATAGACTAGCGGGGCCTTCAAGATGATATGCAGCAAAGGTGACCTTGTCAGCCTCAGCTACTAGCGCGGAACGCAGCTTGTGAGAGATACTGCGAAGCCAGTCATCAGCGTCGAGAGGCTCGACGGAGTGGTGGAACGTGGGTGGATGGAACTTGATGAAATCACTGAGTGACACCACGTTAGTCCTCTGATGGTGTGCTGTGTTCTGTTCAATACGCTCCAACAAACGGTTGGTCTCCCGCTTGTTTCTTTCGGCTTCCATCATAACCTCGGCTAGGGAAGGAGGATGAGGCAGATTTGCATTCCTGACTTCACTACCTTCGGCCTGCTCTTGAGGAGCAGGGTTAGTGCGCATGTTGACCATCCTAGGTAAACAAGACAATGATTTAGTTAGAATGATAAAATTCCGACATAGGATACAGAATGTAAGGAATAACTCGGAATGCAAGATGATCATCCGTATGACATGGTAGATACAGAAATTGCTTCTTTATTCCATCGTCATACACACCATACAGGGTTTAGTACAAGACCAAACAAGGTACTATTACGGTGAAAAGAGGATTACATCTCATCGGAGGCATTCCCAGCTCCTATACATTATTTTTCTACACCTCCGGAAGGCGATACAAACTAGGTCATATCCCACGAGTCACGCAGGACGATAGACGACACAGCTAACACGAACTAGTGATACTACCACTAACTCAGACCGATCCGTAGTAGTCCTCGTAGAAGTCACCTCCATAGCCTAGAAGCTCAACATGATCATCCAGAAACAGACGATCTCACGGAGCTTGTGGACCATAGGGGCTAGGATGAGGTCTTGGACCAACAGACGATGGCCTGCGGGGACCGCGAGGTGGGGTGATGCCTCCTACATCACGCCAACCCATCACGTCTGGCAGAGCAGATCTCACAGGATAGAGATCGCGCATATCCGAATATCCAGCTTGCACCGCCTGTGCAAACCGAGTCAATGTGGCCCAATGGTCAGCACGGGTATTGAAGAGCTCTAACCTCAAGGCCCGATTTTCACGGTCCTTATCCTCGAGCATCTCAGCAGTGGTGCGAGTCCGTGAATCCTCCTGGGTGGGGTCAGCATAGATAGCCTGAAGATACCCTTGTGCTCCCGGAAGTGATCCTGGCATATACCGGAAATCAGAGTCCCGAAATAGACCAGACCTGACTCGCATGATGGTCATCATAGAGTAGGCGGCGTCCTACACAGCCATCTCAATAGTAACCCCGAGTCCATAGGAGCAGTGAAGGGGCTCAGTGGATCCAGGATAAGATGGAAATATCCTGACAGTGCAGAGATACTGGCTTTGATTAAAGTCTCGAAATTGCTCTTCGACCGTGTACTCAGGATACCAACGGTATCCAGCCTCAGTCATTACCCTGACCAACATGGCGGTATGACCGGGTACATCTAGGCATCGAGTCAGGCGAACCACTTGATTGAGGTTGCGAGTGGCCATCTGAAAGCACAATCATAATGCAAAGGCATTAGAATTCCTAGCAAAATTTCGGCAGCATAACAGCTGTAAATGCTCAAGAAGGATTTTGAGACATTTGACAAAGGATTTCATACACACTCAACATCATCATATCAAAGTTCTGAGTCCATCCTAACAACATAATGTGGTAGTAGAACTGAACTAGACTTGTATCCATCAAATCTATAAGGTACTACTGATTAGTAACACGTGATCCTGATAGAGAGAATAGATCCTAATTCCTTAACCCCCGGTGGAAGAATAGACTGACTCAGATCAGAATGTCATAAGACAAAGGAGTAAAAAGAGCCTTACGTCCCAACCCACAAACAATTCCCCTACATATAACTAAAGAATTTCTAGACTCAACATCGACCAGTTTGGCTTGGAGAACCTACAGGCAGTCCGGCTCTGATGCCAACGCTGTCAGGACCCCGACTCGATGCCACATAGGTCTAGCATGTAACACCTCATATCACTTTGCGGCCTCACGCACGGTATTCCCACGGGTGTCGCCTTACCTTTGCCCGGGACCGTTTGCGCCTTTTGGCACACGTATATGATAGTGTCGCTAGTACCCATATGATAAGGAGCCCGGGCTGACATGGCTAGTCGTAAACCCAAAGTGGCACAGACTTACAGGGACAGGCATCCATGACCCAGCAACGAACGTGTCGGTCATCAGCAAGTGGGTCCGGGCTGTAGCACTGGGCTAGCAGGACTCCGGTAAACCGGGCTGTAGCGGGCTAACAGGACTCCGGTACTCAATGCGTGACATTTCCCCGAAGGGACAGACACAGGAACGAAGAAGGACACATGCCGGCCAGCCTAAGTGTTCTAGAGCAGTAGCAAGCTACCATGGCTCAGTGGTAACACTAGGAGACATTTCCCGGTAAGAGAGGCTACTAAGGATAAACAACTAGATAGTCAGATCCCACACATACCAAGCATTTCAATCATACACACAATATGCTCGATATGTGCAAATACAACAAGGCATCACAACATGACTCTATGACACAAGTACTTTATTTAAGGCTCAGAGAGCCATACATAACATACACAAAGGTACGGGTCACACGACCCAGCATTCAAGTCATACAGTCATACAAACCAGCAGCGGAAGTAACTTGTCTGGGTACAGACAACTAGTAAAACAAAAGAGGCTTGGAAAGCCTAGCTATACTACGTGGTCCTTCACAAGCTCAGGATCACCACCTGGGCCTTAGCCTACTCATTGATGTCAACGTCTACGTAGAACCCATCAGAAGGGGTTGCAACGTCTTCTGTAAAAAATGTAAATTATAGCAACATGAGTACAAAGGTACTCAGCAAGACTTACATCAGATCCTATATACATGCATATTATCAAGAAGGGTTGGTGGAGTTGTTGCAGCAAGCCAGCTTTGACTCTTGGCTAGGCTAACCTACGAGACTCCAACTTGAAATGGTTTTGCGCACACGAGTCCACTACTCACCAATTCAATACACTACCGAGGATCCACCTCCGTCTTCCTACGGAAGAGCCATCCTCGGCACTCACACTTATCTTGAGGATTTTAGTAGTTTCCATTTACTTGTCTATGAACTGTATAGGCAATCAAGTAGTCCTTTACCGCGGACGCGGCTATTCGAATAGATCATGACAACCCTGCAGGGGTGTACTTCTTCATACACCCTCTCACCCCTTACCGTCGTTTACACGACATGTACTCGGCAACCTTCAAGCGGAAGCCCAACGTGGGTGTCGGCCACGACCTACCTAATCACCTAAGCCTCCAATCCAGGTTTATCGCCTATCCAGGTTCCATCCGTAGGGAGTCCGGCCGAGGTTTCCCATACGGCCCCGAACGACGTGAACAGGGTTCCCGAGATACCTAACGGGTATTCGGTACACCCGGCCACGTACCTACCGCATCACAGCCCACCCCTACGGTCAGCGCTGTCCATGGCCTCCAGTAGGCTACAAACACTAGAAACTACTTGCAACTCCTGGACGGAGAACTAGGGTGAATAAGAAGCCGAGAGGGTCCATTGGTTTCGGGCCCAATGCATGGTAGTAGCTGATTCTTAAATCACACATACAGATCTCAGTGCTTAAGGTCGGCTTCAATGAAACAACCCACCATGTACTCCTACATGGCCTCTCATCGATACATTTACCAAATCGTGTTCACCACACCACTCTCATTACCGACATAATCATTTCACTCTAGCCCATCACCCAGATGAACCAGACCTGACACGACTCTAAGCATAGCAGGCATAGCAAGGTAGGAACAACACATACATATGGCTCAATCAACTCCTACACATGCTAGTGGGTTTCATCTAGTTACTGTGGCAATGACAGGTCATGCAGAGGAAGTGGGTTCAACTACCGTAGCACACAGCAGTTTGAAACGCGTTGTCTTAATGCAGTAAAAGAGAGCAGGAGCGAGAACATGGGATTGTATCGATATGATCAAATGGTTGGTTGCTTGCCTGATGGTTCGATGCACTGATACGGTTCTTCGTTAGGGTAATCACGGTACTCCTCGGAGGAAGAACCTGCCACAAAGAACACCGATACACAACCATCACCAAACAATGTGCAACAATATGATGCATGCATGAAACATAGCAATATGAGTGTGTTGGGCTAATGCAACTAAGACCAGAAGGGTTTGAACCAATTTGAATCAAAGATTCAAATTTCAAACTCAAACATGGCCTTTTAAAGTGTTTTTCCTTGTTCTGTATTAAACATCAGGTTAACTTGTTTAATCATGCATGAAAATAGTACAGATGGATAGATTGGATTTTTCTGATCATTTTTCATATATAATTTGTCTGATTTGGAGTTACAGAATAAAAGTTATGAATTTTTAAAGTTTAAACTATATTCTGGAATTTCCTATATTAGATTAATTCTAGAAAATCAATTATTGCGTCAGCCTGACGTCAGTGTGACGTCAGCAGGTCAACGGGACACGTCCGGTCAAACCTGACAGTGGGTCCCGCGTGTCAGTGTGATTAGATTAATTAAAGTTTAATTAAAACTAAACCTGTTTAATTAACAGGGCTGGGCCCCACCTGTCATTGACTCAGGGGAGTCAACCAGGGCCCACCCGTGGTCAAACCCGGGTCGGCTGCATCGGCGTTTAGCCGCCGGCGAGCCCGACGCGGCGGCGGAAGTGGTTTTTGCCGTTCCGGCAACCAAACGAGCCGCGGAGGCCACCGGAGAGGAGCTGAGGTCGAGCCGCAGCTCTTGGTGGAGTCCGTTGGGGTCGGGGTGGCCGGAGTTGGCGCCGGCGACGACTTTGGCGGCCACCGGAGTTCGGCCAAAGTCGAACTTGTCGCTAGGGGGATTGGTGAGGTGCGGGGAGTAGCTAGTTAGGTGCTACGTGACGCGGTGAGCATGATGGACACCGTGGAGTGGCCGGAGGGTGACCGGGAGTACGTCGGCGACGAGCTCCACGGCGGTGGGTGCGGTTGAGCGCCGGGAGGTCGCTACATGGCTCGGGAGCAAGAAAAGAAGGGGGGGGGGGAAGATGGCTAAGCTCACAGTGAGTGCGACGAAGCCCTTGGTGCGGCCGGGGATGGACCGGAGCGACGACGACGTTGAAGGGGATCTCCGGCGACGGTGGTTCGGGCGAGGTCGTTGCGGTGGACTCGGGCATTGTGAGCGCTCGGGGCTCGGCTTGCTCGATGGAGTGGACAGCGGTAGAGCTCCTGGACACGATGAGAGGACGCACGGGCGGCGGGGAGCATGGCTACGACGAAGGCACGACGATGGTGGCGTCGGTCATGGCAGGGGAGAGCGAGGGGGAGGAGCTGGAGAGGAGAGGGGGTGTCTGGGGGGTTCGGGGGAGAGAGGGAGGCCGATCCACGACGTCACCGGGCGAGGGGAGCGGCGAGGCGGCGAGCAGGTGCGTGGCGCGCGCTGCGGTCGCCGTCGGGCACCTGCCTGCCTGCCTGGCCGGCAAGCAGCTCGCTGGAGCGGCGCTGGGCTGGGCCGGCAGGTGGGCCGGGAGCTGGCGTCAGGTAAGTTTTTCCATTTTCTTTCTGTTTTCTGTTTTTTAATACTTCTGCAACTTTGTTGATTTATTAAAAATACTTAGGCAACTCCTAAAATCACCAAACTACTCCTGGTCCATAGTTGGATTATTTCCAACATGAAACATTTTAGTTTGGAGATATTTGAGCATTTAAATATTTTATATAATTTTAAATGCCCAAATTCAAATATTTATGATTTAATTCAAAAACCCTAAGATGGCCTAGGAAAATGTGCATCACTTTTGGCAGAGGTTCTGAACCAAGACAAAAATGATGGGCATTTTAGAAGGGCATTTCAGGTTCAGTGAAAAAGTTTTTAGTAAACCCTAATTGGTTTCAGAGGGGACTGGGGGTTCTGTCATCCCCATTTCAGGTTTCTGATGAAAGAATAAATATGATGCAACACTCTAATGCATAAACTAGCTAGGGTGTGACATTTTCTATTAATTATCTTCAAAAAGAATCAACCTTATCGCACTCTCCAGTAAAAAATGGCAGCAAATCTCGTGAGCGCTAAAGTTTCTGTTTTTTACAGCAAGATTGGAAAAACTTCCCTCAAGTCTTCCCCAAGGTTCTACTTGGCACAAACACTAATTAAAAGCATAAAACCACATCTAAAAAGAGGCTAGATGAATTATTTATTGAATAACTGCAAGGAAAAAAATTGGGTTGTCTCCCAACAAGCGCTTTTCTTTAAAGCCTTATAGCTAGGCATAAGATTTCAATGATGCTCACATGAAAGACAAGAATTGAAGCACAAAGAGAGCATCATAAAACATGTGACAAACACATCTAAATCTAACATACTTCCTATGCATAGGCATCTTATAGGCAAACAAATTATCAAGGCAAGCAAAAACTAGCATATGCAAGGAAACGGAAAGAAACAATAGCAATCTCAACATAACGAGAGGTAATTTAGTAACATTAAAATTTCTACCACCATATTTTCCTCTCTCATAATAATTACATGTAGGATCATAATCCGTTCGTATGTATATCCCACACAGTCGCTCCAAGGAAAACATTTCCTTTCACAGGTATATCACACACAATTTTTCCTGTTAAATTGTTTGCGTTATTGAATGTATCACACATGGTCCGTAGAAGAAACTGTGTGGCAAAGGATGTCCATCACACACAGGTTTTATGTGGTAAACGTTTGCGCAAGGTGGCCTAACGCAAATAGTTTTCAAGAGAAAGTCATGTGTGATTGTTCATTGATCCAACACGGTTTATTCCTAGAAACTGCGTGCGTTGCCTGAGGTCATCACCCATGGTATTTTTTCAACAACCGTTTGGAATAGCAAAACCCGATTAGCAGGCTAATTCGCCATTAGCAGGCTAATTACCTGATTATTTATAATCCATTTATTAATCTAATTGACATTTCATATTAAACACACAATATATTTCATTTCCATATTATGGAAGCGGAATTTCATAATTGAAATACATCAGAGTACAACATGATATAGCTTCAGCACTCAGCTACCCCATTACACAACTGCACCAGCAGCAAGTTCCACATGCAACATTTTGAACCTTTCGAAATTAGCATCATAGACGGTATATAGACGATGCATCTCATTTGGAAAACTGCTGAAGAGGAAGGCGAATATTGAGCCTTCATTCATGTTGAAGGTCTTTACAACTTTAGGCCAGTGCCAGTGGATGATTGACCGCCCGTCCTTCGTCTTCTTCAGGAACACTTCAATATTGAACCGTGGGTGTTGTATGAAAACCTTCCTCGCCTCCTGACCATAGAGGTGGTTTGAGAGGTAATCATCAGTGAACTACTTTCAAAAGGCTTAAAAACAAGGATGTGCATAAATATCTTCTCTATATTGGAAATGGGGCAAAGGAATAAAAAAGGCAAGGTATAATAGTTAGTACATCTTGTAGTGAACTGATGTCTTATTCATTGTGCAGACAAAGATCTTGTTGTTTTTTGTCGCTAATTTCTTTATCCTAACAATCTTTCTGAGTTTCTTGATTTGATTGATACTCATGGACAACTCATTTCCCCATATGCAAAAAGGGTCGAATAGTGGGTCAAAACCTTTAACAACAGGACCTACATGTGCAAGACCAAATTGTTTAAAACCAAAATATTAGAATGGTTCCTGCAATTGCATAATAATATGCTATCACTACTACAGGATGCTGCTAACGTGACACTACGATCAGAGACCCTTCGAGAAACTGTGTGCGATGCAATGACCACAAACGGTGCTGTAGGAAAACCGTCAGAAATGTATAAAACGTTTGCGATGACAGATGCATCAAACACGGTTCAGGTTTTAGTTGCGTGTGCGATGAGGGGCATATGGTTCAGTTCAATTAACTGTTTGCAATGACGAGGAACGAAAGAAACGGGCAGCCAGATGAAGGTGTGTGTGATGTACATCATACGATTCACTCGGACGAACTGTTTGTGATTAGGCAACACAAAAGAAACGGACAGCCTGATCAAGGTGTGTGTGATGTATAACATACGGTTCGCTCGGATGAACTATTTGTGATTAGGCAAGAGAACAGAAACGGTTCAATATAACAAGATGTGTGTGATACGCAGCAAACAGGTCTGTAATCAGAAATATGTGTGAAGACCGATAATAATGCAGACGATTGCTTCTAATAAGACATGTGTGATATGCTCTATCTACAGAACATCTATTGGCCATTGTGGGACGGGCGGTCATCCGGATACGCCATAAGGATGCGAAGAGGCATTCCTATCAGCAAGGACTAGCTATTCCACCAGTAGCTCATGTAAGAAAACTATCAAGTTAAGTGTGCTCAGGCTGGAGCTGCCATCAGATGGGTGACTGGATGGGAAGAGGTCCTTGTTTTTTAAACACATGTTAAAGAAGGTCCTTGTTTTTTATTTATTTTTATTTTTAACACATGTTAAAGAAGGTCTACCGCATTACTTTTTGACAATGTGCGATACGTGGCATACAGTTGATCCATCCGACCTATTTGTGATGGAATAGGCCGTGTGTGCGGTGAGCAAACACTTGCTAGTATTCAACCATTTGGGATTGATGAATTCATCACCGACGGGATCCCTAGTGTGGTCCGTGTTCATCTGATCATCATCTACTTCTTGTGCTAGCTCGATGCTAAGTTTCCATAAATCGATGGCGTTTTATGAACACGCCACCGTTTCCCGCCATTTCCTCACCTGTTTCCCGCCACCCTGCTATATTGCGCATAGGGGGCGCGCAATGCACGGAGGCGACAAGCGCAGCCTCTACCATCAACCTCGTCGACGAGGAAAACGAGCAGGCGCCACGGCCCGTCGAGGCCGAGGGCTCCCCGGCAACGCGATGGATGACGTTGTGATGCGCGTCACCGCTAGGGTTGAGCAGACCTTTGGCGCATGGCACTTGAGCGCCGCAGATCAAGATAGGCATGTCAGCACCGACAGGCTGCAGCTCGCCGCACAACATGATCGATGGCGTGCCGCAGAGCAAGCTAGGCGCGTTCGCGCCCATAGGCTGCGGCTTGCCGCACGGCGAGACCGCTGGAGCGCCGCAGAGCGAGAGGCGCGGCGCGCCGCACAACAAGAGCGGACCCGTCGGTGCGTGCCTGCTATCAACACGATGTCGCAGCTGGGTACATGTCCCGTCAGTACCCCCATTCCTCGCCAGGAGTGGGCAGAGGCCCTTAGCGCCGTACTTGCACCAGATGCCGGCCACGCCGTACTTGCACCGGACCTCCGCCGGGCCGTTCGCATGGGTGCCGCCGTTCGCCTTGTCCGCGGCCCGCTGGATGCCAACGCGCTGGTCCGTAGGCTCGACCGCCTCCTTGGCCAAGGTGTCCACCTGGGTGCAGTAGAGGAACATGGCCGTCGCATCCTCGAGCTGGTGATCTCTGATGAAATAGCCAACTTGGAGCTCGAGATCGCGCTCCAGATGTACCGCGAGCGTTTCGACCACTTGGACGAATGCCTGCACGAGTTCATGCAGAGGCAAGAGCTACCCTAGGCAAGGGCTGCTGGTCATGGTCTCATGGATGCATTTTATTTTGAAAAGTTGTTTCGACGTGGATAGCTTTGTATTCACAGCAATCATAGTATTGCTCTGTTTATTGCTCTGTTTCAATGTGTGTACTCTATTTTCCATTCTTATATGTTCTGTTTCAATGTGTGTATATACGCTTTCCATTCTATATATGTGGATGATAACAACTAGATTCAAATTAGTATACAAAAATAGATAGAAAATTAGATCATCACTATAATGACATATACGTGATGATACTTAACTACTAGGTACAATGCATAAAATTGAAAACGAACAATACTGAAACTAATAATCCCCCCTGGGGCCAGTATTCCGGCAGCCCCTCGCCAGCAGCTCCCTTGTGCGCGGCGTCTTCCCAGTGCGGAGGTAGTACTTCGACTCCTCCGCCTCGCAACGCTTGACGTATCGATCTGCCTCTTGCTGGCGGACGCACGCGGCCGATCTTGCCATTTCGTTGGGTGCCCACCGGAGCTCCTCGTCGGCGGCATGCTGGAGCATATCGGCCCACCTCCACGCAGCAACGAGGCACCCAATGCCTATGACCTTCCTCACGAAGTACTCGTCTTTGTACACCTCCTCGGCACAATGACGCGCCTGCCCCCAAAGCTCCGCTGCCTCCTTTTTCCTGGCGACATCACGGGCATCACAGGTCGCCTGGTACCTGGCTTCCTCCTCCGCCATATCCTTCTTGAACGCCACTTGCCTGGCTTTCTCAGCCGGCGGCAGTGACTTCCACAGACAAAGATTGTACTGGCCCTAAAACCAATCCAAAGTTGGGGGGTCCGGCACAACCTTGTCAGGCGGCGCGTAGGGGTCCTCGTCACTGCTAATCGAGTGAGCGTCCTTGGGGGACGGCGACTCCTCGTCGGCGCGTGGGCAGACCAGCGGCGCCATGGCAGAGATTTGAGAGAGAGAGGGCGAGCGAGGGGAGGATGTAGATGAGAATGCAGGCGGGACGATGTGAGCAAGGTAGTATTTATTGGCGGCCGGAATCTCGATCAACGGGGACAGTACACACGCCGGTCGCCGGAATTTATGAGTACTATAGTTTGGATTACACACAATTCCCGCAGCAAATCTGTGTGTGAACATAATAGCTGACGGTTTCCAATATAGAACCGTGTCTGATTAATGATCCCCGCCAATCACCTACCAAACCTCGAGTCGCGAGATAGACTGCCAATCTTGCGGGGGCCGGTTGTCTTGCTAGATCTTTCACTACAAAAAAATACACTTCCGTGATGATACGTGTTTGTCACAGTAGGTCGCTTTTTCTGTCATGCATGTACATCCATGACAAATTTATGACAGAATCAAGATAGTCATACCTGTGCCGTCGTAGAAGTGTTCCATGACATTACCAAAATTATCATCACGGAAGTGTCCACTTCCATGACGATAAATCGCGCGTCACAGAAGTGCTTTCGTCAAGGGTGACCGACACGTGGCATCCACCATAACGGAACATCATTAAGCTATCGGGTCGAGTTTTGGATCCGATAACCCGTTAACAGCCCCGACCAATGAGGATTTTCCACGTGTAAAATCATGATTGGTTGGAGGAAACACATGTCGGCTCATCGTTGGGACAGATGTCAACCACTCATTGGACAGAAGGCGCCTATGATACGTTGACACGTGGCACGGCCCAACAGAGGCCCATTCCTGTTAAAAGGCCGGCCCGTTTGACTTGGTCAAAAGCTGGCGGGCTGGCCCATGGAAAGCCTGTTAACAGCCTGTTCGAATATAGCCCATTTACAGCCTGCTAACCCAAGGCCCGTTACGCCCTATCCGAATTAGGCCCAGTAGCGTCATCTGGGCCATCCAATATGATTCCAGCCCGTTTTCACTTCTGGCCCATGTATGGCCCATGACGTCTTTCGACCCATATGAGGCCCTATGTAACTCTTGGCCTACTAACGGCCCGTGGTGAAACTGGCCCGTAATGAACAATGTATCACTTTACACCCATTAACGGCCCATGGTGAAACTGGCCCGTAATGAATAGTGTATCACTTTATACCCATTAACGACCCGTTATTCCGTTGGGCCGTTTCTAGCCCATGTTATCTTTCGGCCTTCTTAGGGCCCATTTGTTCTTGGGCTCATTTCCAGCATTCGTTTACTTACGGCCCGTTACTGTCATTTTCTGCTTGTGGGCCAAATTCAGCCCGTGGTTACAGTCGGCCCGTTTGTGGTCCGTTAATATGTTGGGCCGATTTCATAGCGTCATCAAGTACGGCCTATTAACGATGGCCCGTTATGGTCGGCCCATGAACGGACGATTCCAACTCTAGCCCGTTTACGGCCATAATGTGGTTTGTTTGGCCCATGTTTGGCCAATCGATTATACGGCCCGTATAAGGCCCATTGATAATACATCCCACAGAAGGCCCATTGTTTCTACGGCCCGTAGAAGGCCCATTGTTTCTACGGCCCGTAGAAGGCCCAGTGTTTCTATGGCCAGTAGAAGGCCCAGTGTCACTACAGTAAATATTAGCCCATGGTTATTATGGCCTAGTTTTAAAAAATAGGTTATTGCAGCCACTAGCTAACCGCGGAAAAAGAACTGCAATGACCAAGCAAACAAATAAACAAGACAACAAGGAAATAAATAAGCAAGCAACTAACGCTAGGCTATCATGGCTATTACACATATTACATCCACTGGGCATCAAAGTTCGCCACCAGTGCATTAATAGGGAACAAAGCAGCATATCATATACACTGGTTGTCAAAGTTGGAGACCAGCGCAAATAAACGCCACAGCAAAACAAATCCAGAACTAAAACCACTTCAGAAGATCTCAAGAAACAATATACTGGGTACCCATAATGCTGGCAAGATGCTTAGCAAGCTTATTAACTTTCTCTTGTTTGGCGCTTAAATCCTCCAGCGCTTGCTGTTGCACCAGAAAATATGCATCTGAATTCTGCAGGGACTTCCTCAGTCCTTCAGCTTCCTATCACAGCACATCTGATCGATGTCTTTCAACTTGAAGTTGAGACTTAAGAAGACAAACTAATTCAGGCAGCGAGTTCGAAGAGCTTGTGCCAGCAGTAGTGGCCAGTAACTCGAACACTACATCAAGACATGACTTTTGGGTTCCTTCACTGTCGTCAAGATAGTTTTTATCTGCTTTCTTGGAGACTAACAGGGATGTCTCACTATCTTGAACCTTATCTGCATTACTTCCTTTACCATTGGATAACGCAGCACTATTCTCCAATATTTTGTCCGCATTTTAAAAGAGAAACAAGCAGACACATCACATGTTTACCATGTTGTATATGAAACTCATTTTGGTAAATGAGTTCAGTAGTAAAGTGGACAGGATAACAGCATGAAACAAACATATATCTATGTACCAGGGTCACTTTATGGTCTATATCATTCTAGTTTTTGTTGCCAAATCAAGATAGAGACACAGTTCAAATAATATTTGTTCTAGACAAAGCAGAATAGACAGAATATAAGTGTGGGTAACTATAGAGCAATAACAACACTTGTAATGTGCATGACATGAGAACATAACTGTTTATTCATTTGAAACTGAAATCAACATAGAGCAGGTTACAACAGCAAACCAGTTAAAGAAACAGGTTTAAAACAGACCTGTTGCGCCATTGGAGTTTCAATTCCATATTTCAAATTTGAAAATAGTTGGTATGAGTAAATATAATCATGCAAGAGCAAAGGAGTATGAACCATAGCTACAGAACCTGACCTGAGAACAAATCTTCTTCTCGTTTACGCATTGAGTTGGGATTCGGAGTGGTGGTCCTCGTGCTTTGGGCTCTGCAGTTCCCTTACTAACTGCTCGTGTTTGGGTGCTCTGTGGTGGAGACGGTGCTTTGTCAACTAGAACAAGGTTACTATCTGCCGGGGTTGGGGTTAGAAGGGGTGTAGCTGGTTCTCTGTCCAACTGGGTAGGGGTACAATCTGCGAGAGTCTGGGTTATGTGTGGTGGATCTGGTCCTTGGGCAAGTACAACCGTGGTTCTATCTGCATCAACTGGTAGCACTATCTTTTCTGAAGATCGTGTTTTTACTCCCTTAGATACCACCATCACGCTCTCCAATTCAAATGGCTGATAAACAAGAAAATTAATTGAAAGTATAGACATTGTATGATAGATAGGTGCAATGGATAGTGGGGAATAAAAGAGGGCATGAAATAATTCATATTTATGTTGTCTAACCAAACATGATAGCATGACACAATTTCACATATATGATGGCTAACTAAACAGGATAGCATGACACAATTTCACATTATGATGGCTAACTAAAAAAGATGGAAAGACATAGTACAAAATATGAGACTATGTAAACAGGATGACATGACATAACTATATAATGTGTTTATTAAATAGGTTGGCATGCCAGAATTCACATACATTCACAGATAGAATGCCATAATTCAAAATATGATGACTATAAACACTAAACAAGATGAGATGATATAACTATATGATGTCTTTATTAAATGGGTTGCCATGCCATAATTCAGATAGATGATGTGTATGTACTATGTAAACATGATGGCATGATATAATTCAAATATATGATTTATATAGTAAGCAAGTAAGCAGATGGCAATCCATATATGATGTAAAACTAAGCAATGCAAGACAACATGCATGACATGGGTAATATAACCCTCCCAAGTTTGAGCATAGACCTCAGGGGGAAAATAGGACTGGTCATCAGTCTCTGAATCCTCCTCTGAGGAGCTCTCTGTAACCAGCAAGATGTCTGCTTTAGCAGGTAGCATTGTCTGCTCTGAATACCTTGTTTTCACTCTAGATACTTCCATCACCGCTTCAAATGGCTGATGCATAGGAAGAGTAGTTGAATATACAAGCGTTGTCGACAAATGGAACACGTAATACAAAAAATGATAGCATGATATAATTCACATACATGATGATTGGCTAAACAACATGGCATTGCATAATTCACATATATAATGCCTTTGCAACAAGATATCATTGTATAATTCACATATATAATGTCTTGCAACAAGATGGCAATGTATAATTCACATATATGGTAATTAGACACTGAACAGGTGGCATTCACACAAAGCATGTCTAAACTAATCAAATGACATAGCAATGCGAGACACCATACAAACGATATGAGCAACACAACCCTGCCAAGTTAGAGCATACACCTCGGGGGGGGGGAGATAGGACTGGTCATCTGTCTCTGAATCCTCCTCTGAGGAGCTATCCATAACCAGCGAGATATGCGCTTCGTCACATAGCATAGTCTACTCTGAAGACCTTGTTTTCACTCCAGAATTTGCCATCACCGTGTCAAATGGCTGATGCACACGAAGAGCAGTTGAATGTAATAACATTGTTGACAAATGTAATATGTAATGAAAAAAAGGATGGCCTAATATAATTTACATATAAGATGACTGGCTAAGCAGGATGGCATTGCAAAATTCACATATATGATGCCTGGCTAAACAAGATGGCATTGCATAATTCACATAAACGATGAATAAACTAAACAGATGGCATTCGCACAAAGGATGTCTAAACTAAGCAGATGACATATTTGATGTATAAAGTAAGCAATGCAAGACACCATATGCATGATATAACCAACATCAGCATGCCAAGGTAGAGCGAAGACCTCAGGGGGTAAATAGGAGTTGTCTTCTCCTTCTGAATCCCCCTCAGAACAGATATCTTCCTCTCGATTACAATCCGAAATGCATGGAGGGGGGCTGCCTTTGCGCCTACCATGGAGCGACGTCTGCATGAAATTTTATTGCCACACAAGGCTTGTCTCTTTTGCTCTACATGTTCAGTTCCATTGTTTACAATAACTGTCATGCATAGGAATAAACTATAGTGAGATTATGTATGGAGTGCATGCAGAAATCCAGAGTGATGGTAGCAACCTGTGGATAGACCCAAAACCAATAATAGCAGGCAGATAAGGGCTTTAGTTAAAAAATACATATAATGGCTTCTTTACTGTTTGTTTCCCACCCAACATGAAACTCATAGTAGACACCGGAGATTAACCAGATAGTAGATAGATACTATTGATGGCGGCCCCGATATGTACCCCACAACCATTTAAAAACTCAAGTTTGACCATTAGTTTGGAGCTGACTCAGAGTCTAATCGGTGAACATGACGATAAAGTAGCATGTAATATTAAGCGATGCATACCGTAAGCAGACACGAAAGAGTGCGACCTCTCTTGCGGACCCGTGTAGTCCTCGAGGTCATCTGCTCGGTTGATGATGGTAGTGCAGTTTTCATGGCTGCCAGCGGCGGGGAAGAAGATCTAAGGCGGCGAAAGATAGTCTGGAGGCCGGATCCCTGCTGTGCTGGACCCTTCTGTCATTGGAGCAGCTGAGCTGGGGTGGACGACGACGCAGCAGGAACGGGACAAACCACGCAAGGTTTTCTTTGACAACTATCTGTAAGAGAAGTAATTATGTAAGGGCTCGTTTGAGTTGGAGGATTCCAACAATGCAAGGATAGGAAATAGACAGGAATAGGATAGGAATGCATGTGCAAAACAGAGAATTTAAAAACACATGATTTTTGCCAATCTGGGTGTTTGATTCACAACAATTTGAAGATCACATGATGCAAAGAAGCATGGTGAGATTAAGTCAAACCACAAGAAAATGTACGGTTATAATGCTATTATGCTACTATCTCTTAGTCTTGTGCTTCATGAATAGGAATTTGAGAAGGAGGACAAGTAAAAATTAAAATTCCTATATTCTTTCTTTCAAGGAGACACTAAAGGAACAAATCCGTGTGCTTAGTGGACAATATGTATAACATGTAGAGTAAAAAAGAGATGCAACAAGTGTACAACCTCTTTGGCGAAGCCATGTCGATCTCAGCGATTGGGTTGGCCGGTGAGGATGCTCCGGCTGATGGAGCCCGAGGTACTGCTCCGCTGTGATGGAGGGTTTTGTCGTTGGAGCAGCTCCGATGAGTTGTACGACGCCGAGGCTGAAGCAAGACAAGAGAGACAACGAACAACGTTAACCTGAGTGGAATTCTAATAGCATCTCCAATACATGACGTAAAATACATAAACACAAAGTGCTAGATGTAAAATACATCAACCGCTCATCTCTGAACTTAACTGTTGAAACTGAATTTAACTTCTGAAACTGAACTTAACTGTCGAAACTAAACTTAACTGTCGAAACTCAATTTTGCTGTCGAAACTGAATTTTGCTGTCGAAACTGAACGCACTAGCAAGGTGAGGCTACATGTCGGTCGACTGAATTTTTCATCTCTGGTCAGTCGATTTTGCAGCCGTTGGATACGAAATCAAGGGCATGCGGTTCATCTTCAACCTCCACCCCCTGAGCCGGCCAAACAGCAGCCCCCCACCGCCCGCGGCCGGCGGTGCACCGCCCCGCCCGCCCCGAAAACACTCCCCACCGCCGGTCCGCCGCCGCCCCCGCCATCCCTCTAGGCCCCCCCGTGCTGATCTTTTTCTCCGGCAATCCCCACGCCACCGCCACGCCAACGCCCCGCCACCGCCGGTGACCACCGCCCCCATCCTGAACCCTAAGATAGATAGTGGGGTACCTCTCCGGCAAGCCCCCCTCCCCGCTGCAACTGGTTCTTCCTTCACCCCGGCGGCATCGGAGTGAAGTGTAGGTAAATCGGAGCAGCATCGCAAGCAAGAGCAAGAGCGAGAGCAGCAGCGCGAGCAAGAGCAATAGCAAGAGCAGACCAGGCAGGGGACCGAGAGCAAGAGCATAGCAGCAGCGCGAGCGAGAGCTAAAGCAGCAGCAGGTCCTACTGATGTGGATGTCGCTGTCGAGGGCGCGACGCCGTGGAGGAAGTGTCCGGCGATGCCGTCGTGGATGGAGCCGCGCCGTGTCGGCTCGGGACCGAGCGCCGGCAGCACCGTGAGATCGAATTAAGAAGAAAATGTGGCGATTAGTGTACAACCTCTTTGGTGGCGCCGATTCGGCCGCAGCTTCATCCAAGGAAACGGTGATGATGATGCTCTTCCGGTGGTGCAGGTGAAGACGGCGGTGTGGGAATGGAGGTGGCGTGAAAGACGAGGGGAACATCGGGGAAGCTCCTTGGAGGTGGAGGATGGGGTGGCTGAAACGGCGGGACGATGAGATCGACGACGGATCCTCATCCGGTACGGTGGATGAGGGACGTCAAGGTGTTGCTGTGGACGACGTCGTCGGGGAAGAGGCTCCGGCTGGGTGGCGGACGGAGAAGGGTGTGGGGTTTCGTTGCGGGTTTTCGCGGCCTCGGTGTACGAATGGGTGGGCGGATGGGATGGCAGTGGGGAACCATGGCGTAGAGACACGCTTATCCGAAATGTGGGGTAAGTTACGAAAGTACCCCCACCGATTTGAGGCGGTTCTTTCTGTTCAGGGGTACCACGGGCATTTCGCGTGTTGGGATTTCACAGGAGGTGGGAGTTTTCGCGTGTGTTTTAATTTCGGAATAGCAAGGCGCGGGTTGAGATGGAGGGAGTTGTCGGAGCACAACGAGACAAAGATATATCTTAAATATTTCGGGCTAACAAGGCGCATGTTGAAATTTCCAGACAAGCCTAATGTGTACTGTACCAAATCAATGCGCCCTACAAATGTCATTCAAAACTTTGAATTCATGTTATGTTCAATTAAAATATTTCACTACGTGTATAATGCATGCAACCTACTACTCAAATGGACGTTTTAGTGCATTCCAAACGTATATACTACCGCTTCAATATGAACTAAATTTGAATTTGTTCCTCTATTTGAATAAGATCTACAATAATGATTGTTGTGAAGTCAAAGCATTTGAATTCGTTTCTCTGTTTTAATATGATCTACAATCATCATTATTGTCAAGTTAAACTATCGTTTGTGTATTATCTTCACAGCACACCACATGATTAGTCTGGAGTTACATATAAACTATGTGTACTATATGAACTCGAACTAGATTTTTTGAATGCACTTTATTTTGATTTCAAATCACATTATATTTCTAGCTCTAGCTAGATCTTCATAATCTAAACCATGTCTCATATGTATAATGTGTTTATCACATTATGTATGGTGCCCCGCCCCCTACGCCTACAAGTATTTAGATTCCAGTTGCAAACACCACACATTACCACAAATTCAAATAAAATGTGAGAATGTTCGATATATAGTATTGCTTAGATATTTCGATATTTAGTTTTAAGCTGCAAACGCCACACATTATCACAAATTCAAATAAAATGTGAGATTGTTTGATGTATAGTATGGTTTAGATTGTTCGGCATTTAGCTATGAGTTGCAAACGCCATGCATTATCACATTATGGTATAACATGTGCACAACACGTGTATCACCGCCATATTCATGCATGCAATGTTTAAAACACTATGATCTCCTATTCAAATATATGAATCCGCTTTCATATCAAATTATGATCTTTGTTAGTCTCTTACACCCACACAATCCTCTAACCTTTGTAGCTACTACTAACTTTCTCTCGTGCATGCACACGCCCTCCTCGCCCTCCCCCTCCCTCGGCATTCTATCCATCGGGCACATTCATTTTTTTTTCTTTAGGTCGTTCTCCCAGAGTCCCCACAAATCATTTCCGACACACACCGATCGATAAACCTCTCTAGCGATGCCTGCCTACAACATTCAAACACACCTTCAATCTCCTCCTTTATGTGTCCTTGCCTCGTGTCTCTCATACGGTCAGACACACGTGTAAACTCTCGCCCCTCTTTTCATCGCTCTCACAACTGCACACTCCTCCCCCTATCTAGCTAGTAGTTGGGCCTCTTGCACCACCTCCTAGCTCCATTCTCTCTGTCTATCCGTCTCGTTGGGCCTTATTTGCCTCTACCAAATGGACGTACACTGACTGATCTCTCGCTATGCATATAGCTAGCTAGGTCCTTATAACTCGTTTTTACCCACACGTCAATCGATCTACCTCATTAGTTGTGTCTCTCCCTTCCTCCGACAAACAACAATTGATCTACCGATCTAGTTAGGTTTGCTTACCAAACACATGGTTCCCCTTCATCATCCATGGATGCGTCCCGACAAATCTATCACTCACATGCACACACAGAAACACATCCCCACTCTTATTGATAACATTGCAGTTCCACCCTCAGTTTGTCTAGTAGGGCTCTCCCACCATCTTCGAGAAGCAACTCCATCACCCATCCAACACTCTACCCCTCTCCCTCCCTCTCCCTCCCTCTCTCTCTCCTCTCCCTCTCTCCCATCATATTTCCCGTCCTTCAGTTATGTATGGATGTAGACCGATCTCCCTCAAGACATAGCTGGGTCTCTCCTTCTCAACACATATACGAGTCGTTCTACCTCTATAGTTAGGCCTCTGCCTACCCCTCCCACCACCCCCTCCCCCCACACACACTGATACATCGAGCGCTCTAGTCATGTCTCCCTGCCACACACAAACTTGACGTGTGCCCTCTAACGTTCCGGTAGGCCAGTCGCCCTATATCTTTTACTTGTACACACACACAATTTCGATGGCTCTCTTCATCAATCTCGCACCCACCCACTTGATCCTGTCTTCGACTCTATCGATAGCTATGACCCCTCCCTCTCTTCTCATGGATTGCCCGACCCTCTATGTATGATATGGATAGGCCTCCATTTCACACACATTGCATTCAAAATTTTGTTTGAGATGTCATCGAAACATATTCCCACAAATAATTCACGAAATCAACCCCCACCCCAAAACATAAAACACTCACGAACGCGGTTTGTATCTCTCACAGACACCCACGTAGGTGGGGGACGTGCACGAAGAGAAGAGGTGCATGCACGGCGCACATACTCCCGTCTCTTTCCCAACCACACCTGCGCGGGTACATGGTGGAGCTCATTTTTGTACGAAAAAGGCAGCCCACATGGTAATTTGGCACGTGTACTGGTTGTCCACTTGGTGGAGGGAGGATCGTCTACCATGGGTGAACAAACAAATTGCGACTTGACGTGTTATGTTAAAAAAAGAGGCAAACCATGTGGGGCCTACCTTAGAGGCAAGGCTCTATACACTAGAGTACTTTTGATGTGTCCCGTCAACTCGCAGAACAAGGAGAAGCTTGCTTAGTACGCCATCTCCCCCGCCCACGGGTGCGGTGGCTCGCAGGATGAGGTGAAGCTTGCTTACTACAGGGCTGTTTGGATTGTGACTATCTTTGCCATATATTGCCACACTTGCCACACTTGCCTTAGTTGAGTTGCTCAAATTATTAGCCACACTTTGGCTTGCCTAAGGGAATCTTGCCACACTTTTTGTGTCCATGACATGTGGGGTTCACTGCTCATAAAAAAATCCTTGTCTTAGGTGTGGCTAGAACCAAACACCTACCTAACTTGGTCAGACTTGCCTAAGGTTAGGTGTGGCAAAGTGTGGCAAGGTGTGGCTGGGAACCAAACAGCCCCTACGCCTTACGCCCGCTCCCTCTCCCATGTCCTTTAGTAGATTTCAATATGAACTACTAGTACATACTCCAAACACTGATGTATATAGACGTATTTTAGAGTGTAGATTCACTCATTTTGCTCCATATGTAGCACTCTCCCTCGCCCCTCGACCCTCGCCCATGTGGTGGACGTGCGGCAATTCATTCGGTCTCATATAGCCAGAATGATATATACTGCACTACCATTATTGCTCAACTTCCCAAAGAGGCGAAGAGCCAGTCGCAAGGTTAATATTTTGGAGATGCCAAGCGCAAGGTTATAGGAGAACGAGTAGTAGGTGCCGCGTCATTTATAAATAAAGTTTTTTTTCTTTAGTGGCACGTACGCAATATGATAGGTTCATATGGAGAGAAAAGGAAACCGCTCCACTATATACATAGTCAGGACAGGCTAGCCTACATGGTTGCTTGCTGGGGTTGCTCTCTTCACACTCTCTCGCACAAAACGACTGTGGCCACATCTCTAACATCCCGGCAGATCACGTCCGCTTGGGGAAGGGGTGGATGCTTAGTGTAGATGCGGTGGCCGTCGCCAACGGCGAAAACCCACTGTCGGCACGTCCTGATCAGGGGTCCCCGTTGTTCTCTCTCACAAAGCCGGTGAGGTTGCCTTCGTCCCTTGCTCACTGCCGCGACGTGGGCAGTTGCCGCCTCCCGCCGCCCTCCTCAAGGTTGAGCTACGTCCCTCAGGTACAACTCCCTTTACAGCCGGCTTGCACCACTGCTCCAGCTGCCCACATCACTCCTTGTGGATATTTCTCTACTTCTTTACTCCGCACATACCTCTACTGGCTTCTACGTACTGTATTTGTGATGAGTTTATGTCTCATCAACTAGTCCCAGTAATCTTATTCTAATCACGCTTGTTCAATTTCTTTGCCATAGGGATGCTCATCTCGGTTTTGGTGAAACTGCACAAAATGATCCGATGGTCAAAAGGTTGCAAACTTCATTTATTAGGAAGCTCGAATGTTGCCAGCAAATTGAAGCCTGGTCAGGGTTCATGGTTCAAGGGCTAGGGACTGCATGAATCATTTTTTTCTTTAGCTGCCTCTGTTCCAAAATAAGTGTCAACTTTAGTAGTAGTACAACTTTGTACTAAAGTTTGCACAAAGTCGAGAAACTTATTTTGGAACGGAGGGAGTACATATTTTCTATGATCTGTCAATCATTGAGATGCAATAGCATGCATGTTAGTCTCCTTTGTATTTGATGAAATGTTGCAACGGGCAACCTTGGACGCAAGATACATGTAACAGAAGCTGGAAGCTTCATAGCATTATACAAATTTATCTTGCTGATAAATTACAGTACGTACTATACTAGTACTTCCTCCGTTCCTAAATATAAGTCTTTGTAGAGATTTCACCATGAACCACATGCGGATGTATATAGATGCATTTTAAGTGTAGATTCATTCATTTTGTTCCGTATGTAGTGGAATCTCTACAAAGACATATATCTACTAGTAATAGCTAGCCCCCACTACTAGAAATTCTCTATCCTCTCCTTGAACCACGTCATCAAAATTGATGTAGCCGTTAGATGAAGTAAATCAGTCCATAATAGCCGTCTGATCTTGACATTGAGAGGCTCCACACTAAGCCACATGCAAGCATGCAGAAATACCGTGCCACATGCATGTGAGTGGGTTTTAAATCACATCAACATGTTTGCATGCAAGCATGCACCGGTAGCATGCATGTAAGTGAGCTTTTAAGTCCTATTAACATGTCAAAAAGAAAAATATAATCCCATCATGCAGTAGGTGTTGGCTGATCTTTTTTCCTTACGTGGGATGATCTAAATGGTGATGGGAGTTTATTTAGTTTGGCTACCACATTTGTCATGCGGTTATAGAGTTTTTTTGTTCTATGAAATCGATAATTTTGCGCAGAGAGATATACCGCTGTTCCGCGCCAACGCGCGGGGAGTCATCTAGTAATATTTAGGAACAGAGGGAGTACTATGTAAAGAGTTAGGTGTCGCACGGTGATAGTGTGAGGTGGGCCATGTAATCACTGAGCCTGTGTGTTTTCACTGCTCTTGCACGCCTCCGCTGTAAGAATAGAGAAAATTGTAATCTAGTAGTAGTAGTATACCTCCTTTCGCCGAAAGCGTGGGACATCCAGCAGTCCTACCACCTCAGTAATAAAGACCAATGAGCCGTCAAATCACATAGACCCAGCAGTAAGTTGGACGGACGAAGCAACCATCACTCTTGCGCCAGTGAGAGGTTGCGTCCGCTCTGCCCGGGCATGAATGCAACACCGATTCTTTGGAGCGGTGCTGACCGTTTCGGGCGGGAAGCGCGCGCGGGCGATGGAGGGGCTTTGGGTGGGCCAGGCTGGTCAGGAGCGGGCGTGGCAGCTGTCTGCATGTCCCTACCGGACACGCCCGGAAACGAGAGGATGCACCGACTCTCGCAGCTAAAATCGTACACTACACAACATCTCTCTATAGGAGTAGGTCGATCTGTCGCTCTCTCTAACACACACATGGTGTTAAACACACACACACACACACGCACACGCACCTTGGTCCCGTTGCACCTTCTAACGTGACTTATTACACCTAGACGGAGGGAGTAGTAAGTATACGAGATACGGTGGCACACTGACTTAAGTCGAATACAAGTGCCCAAAAGTTGTGTCCATGTTATAATAAGGATTCACTTAAAATAGTACGTGAGCGAACAGAGGGATCAATTGGACAGTGTTCCCGAGCAGTAGCGAGATGTGTGAGGTAAGATACACCGCTAGCGCTTTTAATTTTTCTTATTAATTGGTTTGTTTCACCCTCTGACTGGTGGGACCCAACGTACTACGTGGAGAGAGGTAAGGTGACTAAGGCTGCATTATTTCTGCACCACTGTGGATAGTCTTACCACCAAAGCCACATGACACGATTATGATTGAAATCCCAATGACTCCCACACACACACACACAAAAACACGGCATGCTTGTCACACGAATGCAGGAATGTATAAAAGGTTATTTCCCTCTCGTTGAACATAATGGGAGGGTTGTGTAGCTGGTTAGCCTGTTCGCTCATCAAACTTGAGGTCTCGGGTTCGATAACTACACTTGAGCATAATTTGTGCCAGGAGGATTCTTTGACTGGTCAAAATGTTTTCTAGGGTTTGCACGCTTCACACTCTCTCTCTAGTATATATATACAAGCTGGAGCCTCAACGCTTGTAGTTGCTCTCTTCACACTCTCTCGCCCTCTCCCGCTGGAGCCTCAGTGCTTGTAGTTGCTCTCTTCACACTCTCTCACCCTCTCCAGATCTAAACAAGACTTCGTTGGCCTCTCTCTCCCCTCACTGCTGCTCAAAGAGCTGGCAGGATCCGTCCACCGGGAAGGGAAGGAGGCTTAACGCTGTCGCCGTCAACGAGGGACTACCGGCGCAGCTGTTCACTTTCCACCCAGCAGCGGCGCGGGAGGGCCTCCGACCCCTTCTTCTTCGCCGCCGTCCCATCACCCACTGAACCACGCCCCAAGAACCTTAAGGTATAATTTACTTACTCCACATGCATTGCTCTAGCTGCATGTATACCATGAATCTAGGATGTGGTTCAAAGAGGAAAGGAGTGGGGGAAAGTAGTGGGAAAAGTTGTATATAGCATGAATCTAGGACATGTTTCAAAGAGGAAATGAAGGGGGAAAGTTGTATAGCATTAATTTAGGACGTGGTTCAAAGAGGAAAGGAATGGGGGAAAGTAGTGGGGAAAGTTGTATCGCATAAATCTAGGACGTGGTTCAAAGAGGAAAGGAAGGGGCGAAAGTACTAGTTCAAAAAGGAAAGGAAGGGACAAGGCTGTAGAGTTTGAGCAGGACTAGATTTGCTGCACTCACATAGGGAAAGGCGTCTAAAGATAGCAAAACTGGGACCAACACAAATATGCTCCTTGGTTGTTTGTTCTTTGTTGCAACAGACTGTGCATGACCACAGTACATCGGTAGATGCACATGGTGCTGGTGCATCCACTGTCCCGTGCAACTCATTAGCTGTTGTTAATCTAAGGCCCTGTTTGGTTAAAAACTCCCTAGTCCCTACCTGCTGGGTTCCAGGGACTAAACATGGACTAGAGGTTATTAAATGACATGCTAAAAGACCATGTTACCCCTAGTAATGAACTAATAGAGACAAGGTGCGATGCGTGGCTGGGGCAACTGTTGGAAAGAGTCCCAAAGAGACTCCCTTGGGGTCTTCTTTCTTTAGTCCCAAATGCCCACTTTTAGTCCCTAAAAGTCCCTCCTCTTTGGTTTACATGGGACTGACATGGATTATTTTTAGTCCCTACACCAAAATGTCCCTGTAAACAAACACCCTCTAATAATGCCGCTGGAAAATTGATGCAATGCCACAGTTAAAAGCAAATTACATGTTTAACAAATTTTATTGTTAATATAATCTCTATGTTAATATTAATCAATGCCACCATTTGAGAAATGCTACTGTCTTGCTTTCTTTCCCATTTAGATAAGGTAGATGCTTCTTTTTGTTGGCTTCTGTGTGATCCACCATTATTGACCACTAATTGTTTCCTTTGCACCTCTGTGTAAACAGGGTTATCTGCTTCACCTTGTTGCCATTGTGACCTTTTGTTGCACTGCACAAAACACTTTTTTTTAAGAGTGTTTTGTGCAGTTCAACCAAAATGTCACACCGACAATGTTGCTTGATTGCTTGATCTTAGTGGAACTGCACAAGAGGAGATCTTACTTACTATCCGTTAAGGCGAATTTGGTTCAGATCTTCTTCTTGTGAGTTGTTTGAATTCCGCATCATGAGAGGTCAGTACTAGCCTTCTTTCACATGATTCTGCAGTGTGCATTATATGTTGTGCTACTTGTATGATAATGTTGCTTGATTTTAGTGAACTACACAAATGGAGACAAGACTTCCAATCTGTATGTTCACCGTAATATCCCATTGAGGTAAGATAAGGATATTTCACAACTGCTGGCCTGTATTTTGCCACTTTCATCAGAAAATTAAGTTTATTACTATACTTGTGCTCCCTAATTGACTTGCCAAATCTTACATTGAAGGCGAAGCTTGTTTGTTATTGAACCAAGTGATGAAGTGGAAGAACAAGGGGAAGAAAAACAAAAATCAACTCCCGGTGCTGTAATGAAGCACTAGAACTGTGATGACACAAGTAATGATATAGTTTTGCATCTTAATTTATTGCTATGGCTGGAATGAGCAATTGTTTTGCCACTAATTTGATGCCACTCTTAATGTAATATGTAATTATCTCTACTTGTGCAAACAGGGATCTTCTTTGAAGATACCATATATTTTAGTGGAACTGCACAAGAAGATGTTGGAAACATTAAACTAATCGAGGAGTATATAGTAAGCATGGTCACCACCGTAGATAGCAACAGATGGTTTAAGAGAATTGCTTCATCTGTATGCTCTACACAATAAGCCTCCTCAAAAAGGTTGGTACTCGTCCACTAATTTCATCCATATGATTGAGCTTTGTCATATCTATTGGTCTTGTGCTACTATTTAGATACTGTCATGAAAAAGTGGTATTGTCCTTGAGAAGTGCTTCATCTGTGCTGTTATAAATAGTTCCTTTCCTTTTTTCGAGCAAACAGTGATGCTAGCATTTAGTAGTCCTCTTGTCTTTGCACAACAGGATCATCTTCCTCTGAAGAAGAATATGGAGTACGTGAAGTGACTACTTCCGATTATGCCAGGATGAAGAAGCCCTGTCTATCTTATCATCAGAAGGAGCAGTTGAAGGGTGGTTACATTACTTCCCACAAGCAAACTAACTTTAGCTCAGAAGGACTGACAAAATCTCCATTTTTTTGCTGTGAAGCGCGAGTACAATGTTGTTCTAGGATTCTTTCTGGTGAGTTCCATTTTTCTAAAAGTGTGCTCTACATGGACCATGTATGTTCCTGTTGAAACTGTCAATTCATAGTACAGTTTGCTCTATACTAATCAGTTTTTTGTATTTGTGCAAACAGGGGTGCTCAGCTTGATTTCAATGGGGACTGCACAAAATGTTCATGAATATTTCGAATCATTCATTTCCACCACAAGAAAGGATGTGCCAATAAATTCAAAGCGTTGCAACATATAAGGGCGAAATCATACAAGCTACGCGCGAATTTGTTGATTTTGGTGGAACAGCACAAAAAGAACAGCTAGTTTATTTAGCACGAGCTGCCATGTCAATGTCCGAACTGATGGCAAACTCTGCCCATTCCACAATCGTAGGCATTTGATATTTTGGAATGGGACAACCTTGTCAAATTTTGCTCACTGATTTTAGCAAGACATGCATTTGATATTTTCGAATGGGACGCAGTTTGCTGTCAGCAGCGTCGATCATTTTTTTCTTTATTCTTTAGTTGTGAAGTAAATATTGCCTCTGACATGTGAGTCACTGAGATGCATAATCATCGATTGTTCTGAATGTTCTCTATGAATTGCCAGGCATGTGTGTTTGATTGTAATGTACAGAAACACTAAAAAGCTGCTCAAACTCTTTGTACTCCTTCTGTTCCTTTTTGCTAGCCTCTTTTCTAGCCTCTTTGTAGGCGGCCGCAGCCTCCGTCACCCGCATGCGGTACCTCTAGCGCTCGAGGCGGCCCTTGCGGGCGGAGCGGTACAAGTCGAGCAGTGCCTCCTGCTCCGCCCGCTCCGCGGCGATCTGCTCCTCCGCCTGCAGGTGCTCCTGGAGGAGATGGTGGTTGTAGGTGGCGTCGGCCTGTGCCTCCCGGAACTGCTCCTGACGCATCTGCCTCACACAGTCCATATATTGGGCACGGGCCTCACCGACGGTCATGGTGCAATGCACCGGCGAGGATGGCGCGGAGGAGGGGGTCGGCGCTGGATCATCGACTACCATGTTCTCCATTGGGACGTCGTCGTCCTCCGGCTGCCTGCCGGCCAGCCGGTCGGCAGCAATGGCTGCCATCTCCTTCTGGTCCGTCGTCCTCCCGTCCTGAAGAGCGCTGGAGCGCGAGGAAGCCATGGTGGGCAGTAGTGGTGTGGACAGGAGAAAGGGAACGGATGCGGATGACTGCTGCTATGGCCGGCACAGCAGTTTATATAGCAATGGTGGGCGGGCGGAGGGACGGACATCTGGCGCCGGAGTAGCCACCTTGGCAACCACGTATCATTAATGTGGGCGGCAGATGGACGGACGGACGACACTTTGTAAGTGCATCTAGTGCCCCTTAGTGATTTTGGTGAATTGAAGACTTATAGGTTAAGGGACTAATGCGTTTGTGAGTGTACACAGGTCTATAAGTCTATGAGGAGTTTGATATTTACAGGAAAAGTCGACCCCTAAAAATAAACATCTTCGACTGAAGATTTTGGTATTTCTGAAGACTTTCATGAAGACGTTGAAAGTGAAGAAATTGGTGTGTCCGTGAAGACTTGATATTCATGCGAGGAATATGAAGCTTGAAGACTTTCGTTTTCATAGTTTTGTTTTTCTCTTTCTTGAGTCATAGGAAACACCGTACTGTTAAAGGGGGTCGAGGAAATACTAAGGAAAAATTTCCATGTGATGCTCAACTCAAAATCCTACACCTACCAATCCCTTCGAGTGAAGCCATTGGAAATCTCATACAGTTCAGTCAATTTCTTCAGTGACAGAGACGAAGTTCTTCTGGTCTCTGAGGAATTTGTCCTGACTGAGGAGTTAGGAATTCGCCAGTGCGGATTGCCTACACAGTGAGGAACATGATAGCCCTGAGGATTTTACTACTCAAAATTCCGACCGTTGCTGTGCTATGCGCCAGCTGTCCCAAAATATCTATCCACCTAACGGTCATATCATTGAAGGGCATTTATGTCTTATCATGTCGGGCTGCTCCCTAGGCTATAAATAGCCGCCCCCTACAACCACTAGCTGGTTGGCTGCTCCGAGAGAAACTGACACTTGTCATTTGAGAGCAACCCATCCTCCGAGGACTTTGAGCGAAAATCATCAAGTGAGGAAAAACCAAAAACCCAAAACCCAAACACCTACAAACCCCAAGTGATTGAGCATCACTGAAGAGATTGATCCTGAGTGGATCCGACGCTTGTTACCTTTGAAGACTGTGCTTCTTCCAGACGGTTAGGCGTCATGGTCTAGAGCATCCAAGAGGAATTGTGGATCGCCGAGTGACCAAGTTTGTGAAGGTTTGGAAGTCGCCTGAAGACTTACCACGAGTGATTGGACGAGGTCTGTGTGACCTTAGTTCAAGGAGAATACGGTGAGGACTGGGTGTCTTGGACTAAGTGTCCTTGACTGGGTGTCCGGGACTGTGTGTCCTCGAGTTTAAATACTCAGCCGCTCCAACCAGACGTACAACTGAGACAGCAGTTGGAACTGGTCTACCAAATCATTGTCTTCACCAAGCTTACTGGTTCTATTTCCTCAACTCTTTCATTTCCTCATAACTGTGTTGTGTGTTTGTTCATATCTGTGTTTGAAGACTTTGACTGAAGACTTTCTCAATTTCCTCAGTTCAATTTCTTCAGTCTGTTTGTCTTCATCCTGTGTTATCCTGTGATTACGCTTCCTGTACTCTGTGCCTGTCTTCATTTCATCATGATGACTATGCTTGTATTCTGTTATGTTTACTTTTGAGTACTTATTCCGCTGCTAGTAGTTCTTCGCTAAGGAATTTCCTCACCGGCAAATTCCTCAGTGAAGAATTTCATAAAAATCGCCTATTCACCCCCCTCTAGTCGATATAACGCACTTTCAATTGGTATCAGAGCAAGGTACTCCCTTGTTCTGTGTGATTTTGGTTTAACCGCCTGGAGTTTTAGTTATGTCGACCGCAGGTATGATCAAGGTCTCTGCTGGGTGTCCTACCTTCGATGGGACGGACTACCCCTACTGGAAGAATAAGATGCGAATGCATCTTGAAGCAATTGATAACGATCTCTGGTATGTTGTGGAAAATGGTGTTCCCTCAGTCACACCTTCTCTGAATGCTGCCGATGTGAAGAGATTCAAGCAACTCGACTCTCAAGCGAAGAATATCATATGTGGCCATCTGAGCAAAGGACAGTATGGCAGAGTGAGTGCTTTGGAAACAGCGAAGCTTATCTGGGACAGGTTGTCCAAAGTGAATGAAGGAGTCTCAACTCAGCGTGACTCTCGAGTTGATGTTCTTCGCAATCTCTTCAACCGCTTCAAAAGACTCGACAATGAAAATGTTCAACAAACCTTCGATCGCCTCACTGACATCTCAAATGAGCTTCAAGCACTTGGTGCCACTGACATCACTGACCATGAGGTGGTGAAGAAATTGCTGAGATCGCTTGATTCCTCATTTGACACTCTGGCATTGATGATACAAGAACGTGCTGATTACAAGTCACTTGATCCCGCTGATATTCTCGAGAGGCTAAATACTCATGAGTTCCAACTTGCTGAAAAGAGAGATCTCTATGGTTCAAGCTATGGCAGAACACGTGCACTGAAGGCCAAGGCAGTATCTGAGTCCGAAGATGAAGACTCTGGTAGCAGCCTTGGTGATCCTGAAGAACTGAGCCATGATCTGGCTCTGCTCGTGAAGAAGTTCCAAAAGTTCTCAAGACGTGGTCGCCTTGGAAGATCCTCAAGGAGCAATGATTCCTCATCCAGTGACTACAAGAAGAGGCTCTGTCACAAATGCAAGAAACCTGGACATTTCATTCAAGATTGTCCTCAGTGGGAAAAGGAATCAAAGAAGAAGAAATACAAGGATTACAGTTCTGATGATGCGAAGAAAAAGAAGAAATCCACAAAATCCTCATCATCAAAATCCTCCAAGCCTTCATATCACAAGAAGAGCATCTCCAAGAAGGCCAGGGCATTCATTGGCAAGGAAATGGACTCTGAGGCTGAATCTGAAGAAAATGAGGAAGAGGAGTCATCTGAGGAGTCCGAATCCGGAGTGGCGAGCCTTGCTCTCGCTACTGCATTCGTCAGCAAGTCTATCTTCAACACTGAAGAAAATGACCTCACCAACAAGGCTGATGAAGGCGATGATGACTACGCTCCCACCTATTGCTTCATGGCAAAGGGTGCCAAGGTACTCAAATATACCTCCTCTGAATCAAGTGAGAATGAATCTGATGAAAACCTTAAACCCAGCTATTCTAAACTTGCTAAGATTGCTATAAAACAACAAAGGGCTTTAGAAAAGGTTCAAAACATGCTAAATAAAAGTGATGATATGTTGGGTGAAGAAATGGATCGCACTGAAACTTTGACTGAAAATCTTCAGAGACTTCAGTCCAAGCTTGACAAACTTCAAAGTCATCATAACACTCTCTTATCGGATCATGAGAAGCTTTCTTATGAATTTCTTCAAAGAAAGCAAGACCTTGAGAAGCTAAGAGTGAGTTATGAAGATCTTCAGAAGGAGCGCGATTCATTACTTGCTCAACAAATCAGCGCTTCTCAGGAAGAATTTGTTCCACCATGCTTGAAGTGCATTGAACGTGAATCTGCTAATTCTTCACCTGAATGTTCAAATGCTGCTAATGTTTCAAATTCTTCACATGCCTCTGCTATCACTAATTCCTCATCTGAGGACATTGCTAGTATCACTGACAATGCAGGGCTGAAGGAATTGTACACGACAGGCATGTACAAAAGCCTCAAAGGGCATCAGGCTCTTTGTGATGTGCTTAAAAAGCAGATCCTCAACAGGAACCCTAGGAAAGAGGGTATCGCCTTTGAGAGGAAACTCAATGCTGATGGTACATATTGGAAGCCTGAGCAGTACCCCAAAACTACATGGGTTGCTGCAAAGGGACCTCCAGTTGATCCATCTAACTTATCTGGATTTGCATGTGAATCTCCTCATTCTGATGATGAGTCAATTGACTCCAACTATAAGCTATTCAAAAATCAGAATGGTGAAGTATTTGCTAGATATGTTGGCACTAACTGCAGGAACGGCTCCCCTATGAAGAAAATCTGGGTTCCCAAAAGATGTCTTGAAAATCTTCAGGTGAATGTCATCATGACGCCACCTGTGAAGAATAGGAACCCCAGATCAAATTCTTCATATGGACCAAATTCCTCATATGGATCAAAGTCCTCATATGAACATCATCGTGCTAACCCGTCTGTTTCGCAGGGAAGATCTAAGGATTATGGATATATGCATTATTCTTCAAATCATTATGTCCATAAGTCCTCGAAGAATTTCTCTGCATACTCTTATGCTTACTCTAACCCCTCTTATGTGAAACGAAATGGACTGGCTTCTATGCCATCCTTCTCGTATGGAGCTCGCAGAATGATGAACTCTTTGCCACCCCTTCAGATGTGGGTGGTGAAGAAAAAGAACTAATCTCTTCTGCAGGGTCAGGTCTCCAGACGCACGTAATCGTCTGAAGAATTTGCTAGAGACCTGAGCATGCCTGAAAGGACGCAGCCTAACCATGAAGAAATGAACTTTCATTTCTCACGTCCTCATATTGCATTATTAGTTCTTTTACTTGATGAAATTGATCTGATGAATTGATGTCATATTCTTCACTGATGAAGTATATGAGTTTGTAAGCTGCACTAATTCATCTGCAGGATGATCAACCCAAAGCCACTGAGTGGGTCCTCGATAGTGGATGTACAAACCACATGACTGGTGACAAGAATCTATTGATGGATGCTCCATTATCTCCATCACATCTGAAGCATATCATCTTTGCTGGCAAAGGCAAAAGTCAGGTATTGGGTCTAGGTAAGGTTGCGATTACAAAGGATCGACACATGGACAAAGTCATGCTTGTTGAGTCCTTAGGATACAACCTTATGTCTGTCTCAATGCTTTGTGATCTTGATATGGTTGTTGTCTTTGGCAAGTACCGTTGTGTTGTGGTTATGGAAGCTGACAATTCCAAAGTCTTCGAAGGCTTTAGGAGAGGAGACCTGTATATTGTTGATTTCTCTACAGGACCACAACCAGCCGTGTGCTTACTTGCAAAAGCTTCAGAAGGCTGGCTCTGGCATCGACGACTTGGTCATGCAGGCATGAGGAATTTGCACACGCTTGCGAAGAAGAAGCATGTCATTGGCATCGAGAATGTCAAATTCCTCAAGGATCACCTATGCGGAGCCTGTGAAGCTGGGAAGATGACCAAGGCCAAGCATCCAGCGAAGACTATCATGACCACCACTCGCCCATTTGAATTGCTTCACATGGATCTCTTTGGTCCTAATCATTATTCTGCTATTTCAAATGAAGCATCTCAATATGGCTTTGTTATTGTTGATGATTATTCTCGCTACACATGGGTACACCTTGTTACTTACAAACATGAAGTGCAGGAAGTCTTCAAACGATTTTCCTCGAGGGCTTCAACCAACTTTGGTGTGAAGATCAAGCACATCAGAAGTGACAATGGCACTGAGTTCAAGAATTCTGGTCTCGATGACTATCTTGATGAACTTGGTATTACTCATGAGTTATCTGCTCCTTACACTCCTCAGCAGAATGGCGTCGTGGAGCGCAAGAACAGGACTCTTGCTGAGATGGCTCGCACTATGCTTGATGAATACAAAACGCCTCGTCGTTTCTGGACTGAGGCAATTGATACTGCGTGCCACATCATCAACAGAGTATATCTTCACAAATTCTTCAAAAAGACTGCCTATGAACTCCTCACTGATAAGAAACCCAATGTAAGTTATTTCAAAGTCTTCGGTGCTAAATGTTGGATTAGAGATCCTCATCACAACTCAAAATTTGCACCGAAAGCACATGAAGGTTTTATGCTTGGTTACGGAAAGGACTCGCACACCTACACAGTCTTCAACAACGTTCTTCACAAAGTTGTTGAAACTGTAGATGTGCGGTTCGATGAAACTAACGGCTCGCAAAGAGAGCACCTACCTACTGTGATAGATGAACCAGCACCTGAGGAAACTATCAAGTTCAAGGCTACTGAGGATGTCATTCCTACTGAAGAATCTGCTGAAGAATTCATTCCAGAACATGAAGAACGTCGAGCTAATGCACCTGAAAGGAAAAATGGTGCTGAAGAAAACGCTGATCAAACTCTTCAACGACAACCAGCTCATCCTCGCATTGCAAAAGAAGTGCAAGTTGAAAAGATCATCAATGACATCAAAGCGCCAGGTCCTCTCACACGC
Organism: Triticum aestivum; assembly: GCF_018294505.1. Lineage (NCBI taxonomy): Eukaryota > Viridiplantae > Streptophyta > Magnoliopsida > Poales > Poaceae > Triticum > Triticum aestivum. The sequence continues at coordinate 473,061,039 of NC_057800.1, read as the reverse complement.
TCAAAAGCTTCACATTTGTCTAACTTTTGTGGGCAGTATGCTTTTGTCTCTATTACAGAGCCCACTAAGGTAGATGAAGCATTTCTGGAGCCTGAGTGGATTCAGGCCATGCAAGAGGAATTACATCAGTTCGAGCTTAACAATGTCTGGGAACTGGTCAAACGTCCAGATCCTCGCAAGCACAATATCATCGGCACAAAGTGGATCTACCGCAACAAGCAAGATGAAAATGGCCTTGTGGTGAGGAATAAGGCACGGCTTGTAGCTCAAGGCTACACACAGGTTGAAGGAATTGATTTCGATGAAACTTTTGCACCTGTTGCTAGACTTGAGGCTATTCGCATATTACTTGCTTATGCTAACCATCATGATATCACTTTATATCAAATGGATGTGAAAAGTGCATTCCTCAATGGTAAGCTTGAGGAAGAAGTATATGTTGCTCAACCCCCAGGTTTTGAAGATCCAAAGAATCCTGACAAAGTCTTCAGACTCAACAAGGCCCTCTATGGCCTCAAGCAGGCCCCACGGGCTTGGTATGATACCTTGAAGGAACTCTTCATGAAGAAAGGCTTCAAACCCGGTTCACTCGACCCTACTCTTTTCACTAAATCTTATGATGGTGAATTGTTTGTGTGCCAAGTATATGTTGATGATATTATCTTTGGCTGTACTGACCAACGTTATAGTGATGAATTTGCCTATATGATGAGTGAAGAATATCAAATGTCTAGTATGGGAGAGTTGAAATTCTTCTTAGGTCTTCAAATTCGTCAACAACACAATGGCATATTCATATCTCAGGAGAAATACCTCAAGGATGTACTGAGGAAATTCGGCATGCAAGATTGCAAAGGCGTCAAAATTCCTATGCCCACAAATGGCCATCTGTGCACTGATGAAAATGGTATTGACTTCGATCATAAGGTATACCGCTCCATGATAGGTTCCTTATTATACTTATGTGCATCTAGGCCAGATATAATGCTTAGTGTTTGCATGTGTGCCCGATTTCAAGCTGCACCGAAGGAATCACACCATAAGGCTGTGAAGCATATTCTTCGATATCTAGCTCACACACCAACACTTGGATTATGGTACCCCAAGGGCTCGGCTTTTGATCTTGTTGGATATTCTGACTCTGACTATGCTGGTGATCGTGTGGATCGCAAGTCAACATCTGGTACATGTCATTTCCTCGGACGATCTTTGGTCTGTTGGTCCTCGAAGAAACAGAACTGCGTATCACTATCTACTGCTGAAGCTGAGTACATTGCCGCTGGTTCTTGCTGTGCCCAATTGCTATGGATGAAGCAAACTCTCAAGGACTACGGCGTCAACATGAAGAATGTGCCTCTCTTCTGTGACAATGAGAGTGCCATCAAGATTGCTCACAACCCAGTTCAGCACTCGAAGACAAAGCACATTCAGATTCGTCATCATTTTCTTCGTGATCATGTGTTGAAGGGCGACATTTCTATTGAGCATGTGAAGACTGAAGAACAGCTAGCCGCTATCTTCACAAAGCCCTTGGATGAGAAGAGATTTAGCAAGTTGCGGTGTGAGCTAAATATCCTAGAATCTTCGAATGTTCTGTGAAAAGGACACTCATCCTAACACTTATGCAAAATTGATGACTTAGATGTGCAACACATGAAGAAACGTTTTTCTTCAATCAATGAAGAATAACACTCTTAGTGTGAAGAAAATAACAAAGAATTTGATTCTCAGAACCCTACGATAATTGTACGCGGTGTCTGAAATCATCATTCTTATACGGTGGGTCATGCCACCACCAAAAGTTGAAACTCCTCAAATTATTCATATTCTTCAACTTTGCATAGTCTTCACTGGTTCCGTCATTTTTCTTCATTGGCTATATATATATATATATATATATATATATATATATATATATATATATATATGAGTTTATGTCCTCTACAGCATTCACTTATTGCTATTTCTTCAAGTTGGTTTTCTGCTAAGTGAATGTGATCGGACCCTTCCCCTCTATGCTATACTCAACCCAATCTGTTCACAAATTCTTCATGTGCGTTCTATTTGAAACTCGTTCAAAATCTTCACTGTGTCCTTGTCAGCTGAAGAAATTGCGAACGGAACTTTAAAACCTATCTTATCGAAATTTTCGGTCTTGCCGCTCAAACCGTTCCGCATCCCATCGATACACTTATCCACTCACCCACGATCTAACACGATCTCCACCTCTCACTACGTGGGTGACACATGTCATGCGAATGAGAAGGGTCAGGGGCACGTTCGTCCAATTTCTTCGGGCGAGCAGTTTTTCACTGTGGCTATAAATACCCCTCCTTCCCTCTTCACTTCTTTTACTCCGCTCGACCTCTCTCTCCAGCTCGAGCTTCTCAAACCCTAGCGCCGTCGCTACTTCATCGCCGCCGGTGAGGAAGAGCTTCACTGCCTCGACCTCGTCGCCGACGTACTCGCGCCGACCGCGGACATCTTCACTCCGCCGCCGCCGTAGCCGTCTTCCTCCGCCAAGTTAGGGCGTGGAAGATCTGCACAGACGAACTTCACATCTCCTCACTCCAGTTCGTCGTGTTCTTCGTCCAGGGTAATTAAAAGTTACTTTTACTGCCCTCGTTGATTCGAATGATTATCTACAAAATCTTCAAAAGTGTTTTTCTTCATATCTTCACACACTGAACACCTCACAAGTCATCCGTTCTTGATTCGTTTCTCTAAGCATCATTTTTCTTCAAGATTCCTCAATTGTGTGGATCTTCGATCTATACAACTCTGGAACCTAAGACAAAGAACGCTTAGTGAAAATCTTCAAGACTCATCTGGTCAAATTCCTCAAACCTGTTCATTTTGAAAAACCTTCTGAGAACGCATATGACCTCTCCAAATTCCTCGCAACTATACTCTGTTCACAGGTACACATGTCAGCTGCTGAATCACTAGGTTCTCATCAACTTAACTCATTTGCAGCGTTCCTCGAAGAAAAGTTGCATACTTCTTCAGAGAATTCAATTGTTCAAATTCCTCAACTGAAGAAAATGGCTGATGGTAAAAGGCCACAGAAGGGAGGAAAGAGGCCTGAGGTAAATACAGCGTTTGAAATCCCCGATGACATACATGCTTGGTACTGCACACCTATGGAGGAAACCAAGAATGAGTGCAAAGTGCTCATTCAAAAGATAGAGAGGAGATGGGCAAGAGAATGGAGGGAGTACAGATATGTCACTCCTAAGTACATGAAGAAATTCACACTAAATCCTCCATGCCCAAGAGCTCCATTGGCACCTGGCCAAATAGCAGATCCCACCAGCCTCAAGCGCGATGAGGACTATCCTGATGAATGGGCCAAGCACCAAACCAAGTTGGCTAAGCAAGCCAGAGAAGCAGTGAGGAAATTCAATGAAGACTCTGCTGCTGCTGCCTCTGCTGAAGTCCTTGCTGTCAAGCCAAATAAGGCTATGTCAAAGAAGCCTGCGCACAAGCCAAGTGCTTCCTCAGCAATGCCCTCACGGCCAGAATCATCAAAGCCCTCACGGCCAATTCCTCATGCTGCTCCTGTTCCTCCAAAGTCCTCAGCTCCTCTGCCAAAGCCTTCAGCTGTTCCGACCAAATCCTCAGCACCTGTGCATCTCGCTTCATGCCAAAGGACTGCCGGCATCTCCATTGCCTCAGGTGTCTCAGCTAGTTCCTCAGCTGCACCAAGTTCCTCAGCTGGCCCCTCACTGCTGAAGACAAAGGCCACTGCTGGACGAGGTCCACGCCCAAGTCCTCAAAAGAAGCAAGTCGCTTTCCAAGTGCCGTCTGATGAAGACGATGCTGATGATGATGAACTTGCAGAAATCATCAGAGATAGGCAAGTCAGGGCCGCTAGAGCCAAAGGATCAGAGGTGCCACTGCTTTTGGATCCCAAGCTGATCCTCGACTACATTGATGATTGGCACAAGGACCCCAACACTCCCTTGCCTGACTTCAAGCTAAATCCTGGCCAGAGTCACATGCCGACCCACTTCATTCAAGAAGAAAAGTGGCAATTTGAGAAGGCCAGGAAGATCAAGAAAGCGCAATACAAGAAAGAGCGCTATCTGAAGAAAAACGTTGTCTATATGACAACTGAAGAACTTGTCACTACTCAGACTGAGATTAAGAAAATCAGTGGTGATTTTGAAGCATATCACGCTGATTGGCTTGGAGCCAAGGTTCGTTTTGTGAAACTTGCGGATAACTTCACTTCCAATGTTGCAGCCCCAACGTAACAGGAAATTCCTTAGGCTGAAGCATCTGCTCAGCCTACTGGAAAAAATGCCAGCATCGCTGATGACAATCAAGCTACTGAAGATAATGTGAGTTCCAGGGATGATGACTGCATTCCAGCCGCTGAAGAAATTGCCAGGGCACCCACTAGTGGTGTGCCTGAAGAAACTGAAGAACTCAGGGCAACTGCATCAGTTGTACGTGAAGAAAATCAACCAGATTCCTTAGCTGCTCCTGCACCAACTTCAACTTCAATCCTTCCATCTACATCGGATGTGAAGAAGACCAAGGCTGCAGAGCATGCTGTAGTGAAGAAAAGGAAAGCATCAGCTGCTTCAGATTCTTCAGCTCCGAAGAAAATGAAGCCTATGACAAGCTCATTTGCAAATCCGATTGATGTTGTTCCCATCTCAACCAGGCCATCAAAGGACCTCGTTCCTTTTGATGAAGAATATGTGATCCCCAGCGGATCTGATGAAGAAACTCATTCTGCTGCTTCGTCTGAACCATTGGATGAAGAAATTGAAGTGGATGCTATCCCTTCAACACCTATCATCTCCTCGCCTGTGCCTCAGTTCACAGCTGGAGAGGCTGGCGTTGAAGAAATGGACGATGATGATGTGGACATTGGCTGCTCCACACCCGTAATCAGTGATGAATTCTGGGAAAGTCAGCATCCAAACTCTCCAATGTTCACTCCTCTACAGCAAATTCCTCAGTCCCCCACACAAACTGTTCACATGGGCTCTGAAGAAACTCATCCCACTGCATCTATCCATGAGGAAATTCCAGCCACTAGCGCTGATGAAACTGCTGCTGCTGAACAACCAACTACGCAGACTGCCACTGAGGAGGAACCAGAAATTCCTCAGCCTGAAGAACCTGCGATTGAGATTCCTGAGGTCATGATTCAACTCACAGACACTCCTCTGCCAAAGCCAAAGGATCCATTCTCACGCAAGCAAAAGTTCAAGGCTGATGATTTCTTTGGCGAGCACGTATTCTTCGAAGATTACAACCCATATGACTCTGCTCGCATTAGGAAGAGGCGTTTCTGGACTGTCAGTCAAGCCAATTTGTATTCCTCAGTGCTGTTCAACAAGGAGAAGATTTTCTACCATGAGCATATTCCTCACGTGGATATGGAATCTCTGTCGTGCTTCGCACCAGTCCTCAGTGTTCTTCACGACGCTGGACTGCTCAACTTTTGGTCTGACATCTGCGATTGGAATGAAGAACTGATTCTTCAATTCTATGCAACACTGCACATCACCGGAGATGCTGAAGATGTGAATTCATGGGTGCTGGACTGGATGTCTGAAAACACTCACTACACTGCACCAGCCTCTGAATTGCTTCGTGCTCTACCACTCAGTCCTCCCCTTGAAGAAGCTCGCTGCATCTACAGTGAACCTGAGCTCACACATCATTACATGTAGGTGCTGATGAAACCTTTGAAGCCAGGTCAAGCACCAAGAACCAAATTCCTCGTGAAGGAATTGCTGTACGTGCCCAGAACTGTCTATCGCATTCTTACGCGGACAATCAGTCCTATCAAAGGCCACGACTCATCTGATGAGGAAATTGTTGGCATCATGAAGAATCTGGTATTCAACATCGTTCATGGCATTCCTGTCAATTATCACGATTTCTTCATGAGGACTATGGCCAATGTTGCACTGTCTCCGTTTGAGCTGAAGCCTTATGCACCTTGGATCATGAGATTCCTCAGGACAAGGTCTTCACTCAACTACAAAGCTGATTTCCAGAATCACCTCAGCTACTTGCCCCCAATTGAAGTCCTCAAGCAGACATATTCCTCAGTTGATGGAAAGGGCAAGGCACCAGCTGTAATTGATGAAGGCATTCGTCCATTGGATGGTCAGTTTCGCAAAGCTGCATCTTATTCCACCAATGATGACTCTGCCACACATGACTCTGCCAATGCACCTAAGTCCACTCCTCAAGCCACTGCTCCGCGCGTGATGACTGACCGTGAACTTCTGCTTAGTCTTCACCAGAAGGTGGATCGAAATCACAAATGGGTTAAGCGTCAGTTTGGTTCACTTCTTCACAACATGACTGCCACACACAATGCAGTGAAGAAAAACCACTACTACCTCCATCAAGTCTTCGGTCGCACCTGGGCAATCCTGTCACATCTATATGGTGAAGAAGATCTGAAGAACATGGGTCTCAAAGAAGATTTTGACTGGTCTGCACCTCCACCGAAGAAATTCAAGAAGGTCCAAGTTCCTTCTCTGGTGGCCAGCTCATTTTCTTCATCACGCGACACTGATGAACATGAAGATTTGGACGACACTGCGGCAGGCCCTACATCAACAAACGACCCCAACAACGCTGGCGCTCCTTCATCAACATGATTATCTTCAGGGGCGTTAGTCCTCATTTTCGATCCTTTTGGTCATTCGATGACAAAGGGGGAGAAATATGAGTTAGTCTTCAAGCGGGTCTACTATATGGGCGTTTTTTTGCTAAGTTACAACTCTCGTTCTTCTGAAACTTTATTGGATCGAGTTGTAATCTTAAACCCGATGGTGCTCTGATACTTTTGATGCACTGTGCTCTGATACTCTTGATGCACTATTCTGCATGCTTATTCCTCGTTAAATATTATTGCACGCATGCTGAATTTCATCAGGCACCATATTTCATCATGCATTTCAAATTCTTCATATTATATGTTAAATGCGTGTATGAATTACAAGATATAGGGGGAGATCTCCATGATTCAACTCTTCAAGTGTGCATTGCTTCAAAAGCAAATTCCTCACTATGCACATCTTCAGGGGGAGTTCTTCTATATCTTGCAATCAAATTCCTCAATATCAGTAGTTACACTTCATATGTTTATCCCCGTTGAAAACTTAACCTATATTGTCATCAATCACCAAAAAGGGGGAGATTGTAAGTGCATCTAGTGCCCCTTAGTGATTTTGGTGTATTGAAGACATATAGGTTAAGGGACTAATGCGTTTGTGAGTGTACACAGGTCTATAAGTCTATGAGGAGTTTGATATTTACAGGAAAAGTCGACCCCTAAAAATGAACATCTTCGACTGAAGATTTTGGTATTTCTGAAGACTTTCATGAAGACTTTGAAAGTGAAGAAATTGGTGTGTCCGTGAAGACTTGGTATTCTTTCGAGGAACATGAAGCGAGAAGACTTTTGTTTTCGTAGTTTCATTTTCTCTTTCTTGAGTCATAGGAAACACCGTACTGTTAAAGGGGGTCGAGGAAATACTAAGGAAAAATTTCCATGTGATGCTCAACTCAAAATCCTACACCTACCAATCCCTTCAAGTGAAGCCATTGGAAATCTCTTAGAGATCAGTCAATTCTTCAGTGACAAAGACGAAGTTCTTCTGGTCTCTGAGGAATTTGTCCTGACTGAGGAGTTAGGAATTTGCCAGTGCGGATTGCCTACACAGTGAGGAACATGATAGCCCTGAGGATTCTACTACTCAAAATTCCGACCGTTGCTGTGCCATGCGCCAGCTGTCCCAAAATATCTATCCACCTAACGGTCATATCATTGAAGGGCATTTATGTCTTATCATGTCGGGCTGCTCCCTAGGCTATAAATAGCTGCCCCCTACAACCAATAGCTTGTTGTCTGCTCCGAGAGAAACTGACACTTGTCATTTGAGAGCAACCCATCCTCCGAGGACTTTGAGCGAAAATCATCAAGTGAGGAAAAACCAAAAACCAAAAACCCAAACACCTACAAACCCCAAGTGATTGAGCATCACTGAAGAGATTGATCCTGAGTGGATCCGACGCTTGTTACCGTTGAAGACTGTGCTTCTTCCAGACGGTTAGGCGTCATGGTCTAGAGCATCCAAGAGGAATTGTGGATCGCTGAGTGACCAAGTTTGTGAAGGTTTGGAAGTCGCCTGAAGACTTACCATGAGTGATTGGACGAGGTCTGTGTGACCTTAGTTCAAGGAGAATACGGTGAGGACTGGGTGTCTTAGACTAAGTGTCCTTGACTGGGTGTCCGGGACTGTGTGTCCTCGAGTTTAAATACTCAGCCGCTCCAAGTGGACGTACAACTGAGACAACAGTTGGAACTGGTCTACCAAATCATTGTCTTCACCAAGCTTACTGATTCTATTTCCTCAACTCTTTCATTTCCTCATAACTGTGCTGTGTGTTTGTTCATATATGTGTTTGAAGACTTTGACTGAAGACTTTCTCAATTTCCTCAGTTCAATTTCTTCAGTTTGTTTGTCTTCATCCTGTGTTATCTTGTGATTACGCTTCCTGTACTCTGTGCCTGTCTTCATTTCATCATGATGACTATGCTTGTATTCTGTTACGTTTACTTTTGAGTACTTATTTCGCTGCTAGTAGTTCTTCGCTAAGGAATTTCCTCACCGGCAAATTCTTTAGTGAATAATTTCGTAAAAATCGCCTATTCACCCCCCTCTTGTCGATATAACGCACTTTCACACTTGTGTCGTTTGAAGGCGGAGCAATCGCCTGCAATGTGAAGCGGGGCGGGAAGCGCTGACTGTTTCGGGTGGAAATTGCGCGCGGGCGAGGAGATGACTTTACTTGGAGAGGATGACAATGGGGACCCACCAGGTCCATAGCCTCACGTACGCAAGTGCCTCCTTATTATATATATATATATGTGTGTGTGTGTGTGTGTGTGTGTGTGTATAAAACTATACTCCCTCCGTCTAGGTGAATAAGTCGTATTAGTAGGTGCATCACGACCTAGGTGCAAGCAGATTGGTGGAAAAGAAGAATATTTCTCTCTTCTAAACACAACATTTAATCACAGCAGTTAAGAGGATGCCTTATTAGCTGCCCATGCAGGCCATCGTAATTCATAGCATGCAAAGCGCTTTTATTTCTTGCCTAATAACCGCATGGACGTGCTGCATGCATTGGTCCTTGCCCGAGCAAAAAAAGGGAGGAAAGGGGTTTCCATGGGAGACAACTAGGCAGAGGTGGAAGCGCTCGCTGGAGTAATTTATTTTGCTTCCCCCTAGTTTCCTGACATCACGGTCCCACACCATTGTCAACCTATGTAGTAGTCAATAAATGAGAGAATTGCACAAGAAGCGGCCGACAGCTGGGACCAAGCAGCTCGAGCAGTATTTGTGTTTTTGAGGTGTGAGCACTACAGAGTTTTTCGATGTTTAGCCCAGATATTATTTTTTCTCCTCTGAACAACAACGAAAACATTGCTGCAGGAATTAACTGGGCGGGCTGTGGACCGTCTAGTCCAGGCCAGATCCAGCCCAGATATTAATTTTTTTCAAGCTGAAAATGGCAAGCCCAGCTATACCTTTTTTAGGAATACCCAGGCAAGGTCAAGTTGTTATTCGCCGCCCCGCTGGGCTGCAAATCTTTCCTAAGAGGGATGCATTAGGCTTAACAAGAAAATGGGCTTTAATAAATAATAAATGGGATGTAATTATAAAAACTAGGCAATAACTATAAAAAATGCACCAAACACGTGATTACTTTATAAAATATTATTTTTGGATACTAAAAATTTTAATTTCATTAATTGTTGCGAGCGCAATGTTTCGTTGGATTTTCATGTAATATAAATTTATATTGAAATTGTATTTAATCTAACTAGAAATTTCGAGATAAAAATATTTCGGATCCCATCAAAATGTGGGAAATTTATTGAATTCTGTTTTGAACGGTTGGTTGAAATGGGTTGTACTTTTAACAAACTGTAAATGGGCTGTAGTAAATTCCATTAGAATTAAAAAATGGGCTACACATTCTTACAAATCTCAAATGGGCTATAAGTTCTCGCAACACACTTCTGGCCTTACTAAGTTGACGCGTCCCCTAAAAAAACAGAGTTGAAGCCTATCCGAAGCTTTGTCAACTTATAGTCAACACACGGTTCTAGCAGCAGTGGCCGTTGGATGTCCATCCAACGGATGCCGTGCTTCTTCTTCAATCTCGGATATCCTAGCTGCACCCGCCCAAAAAATGATTCCTCCCCTGACATCTGGGGCGCACCGTTTCGGAAGCTGACCTGTGGGCCTACTAAGTTGACGTACTAAGGGCTTTGTCAACTTAGTCAATATAAACGATTCTGGCTGCAGTGACCGTACGATGTCCATCCAACGGCCGTAGTGCTTCTTCAACCTCTGGTCTTCTTGCTCCAGCCGCCCAAAGCAGCGCCGGTCGTGTTGCCTGCTCCTGCCTCCCGTGGCCGGCTGTGCTGCCACGGAGGCCTCACCGCCCCCTACTATTCCCACCGCTGGCCAGGCCCTGCGGCGACGGCAGCCTCACATCGCAGCCGAACGAGTGAACCCTCATACTCCTCTCCGCGTGGGCATCCACTGCCGCGTCTTCACCGGCTCCGCGTCGTCCCCTTCCTAGGCCTCGCCGTCGTCCACCGCCCTGGTGCTCTCGGCGCGGCGTGGTCAACATGGTCAAGGAACGACTTCCATCAGACGTGGACTATACGTGGAGAGGCTGACAGCTGGGTCCATGGGGGCAGCAAGGAACTGCCTCCTTATTACGCGGAAAATAATGATTCCTCCACCTGACAGCAGGGACCCACCGAACGGGCCACCGATATTTTGCGAAAAAATCGTTTCCCCCTGACTGCTGGGACGCACCGAACGTGCCACCATATTTCGTGAAAAAAAACGTTCCCCCCGCTGTCAGCTCAGACCCACCGGAAGTGCCTCCTTAATACGCACAAAAAAAATGAATACTCCCCCGGCTAGCTGGGACCCACCTTGCTGGGAGGCTGACTTGTGGGCCTACTAAGTTGACGGGGATGAAGGGCTTTGTTAACTTAGTCAATATGAACGATTCTAGCTGCAGTGACCGTACGATGTCCATCCAACGGCCGTAGTGCTTCTTCAACCTCTGGTCTTCTTGCTCCAGCCACCCAAAGCAGCGCCGGTTGTGCCGCATGCTCCTGCCTCCCGTGGCCGGCTGTGCTGCCGCAGAGGCCTCACCGCCCCCTACTATTCCCACCGCTGGCCAGGCCCTGCGGCGACGGCAGCCTCACACCGCAGCCGAACCAATGAACCCTCGTAGTCCTCTCCGCGCGGGCTTCCACTGTCGCGTCGTCCCCTTCCTAGGCCTAGCTGTCGTCCACCACCGTGGTGCTCTCCGTGCGGCATGGTCAACGTGGTCAAGGAATGACTTCCATCGGAAGAGTACTGTACGTGGAGAGGCTGACAGCTGGCTCCACGGCCACAACCCAGTTTTTTTGTGATTTGCCAAGTAAGTCGCTTTGTCAGGCCTGTTGGGCTACAAATCTTTCAAGACGAGGAGAGCTTTCATTCGGCTGGCCGAGAAAATGGCCCATCAGTAATGAGAAATGGGTTGTACATTTTTAAAACACATCAAACCGGCAATTACATTCAAATATCTTTTTTTTCATTTCAAGATTTTAAATTAAATTAATTTTTATGCATGGAGAATTTGTTGGATTTTATATCGATATACATTTTTTTTAAATCAGTTTCAATGTGAGTCGAAATTTCGGGATTAAAAACAGTTTGGACCGCACCAAAATATGCAAAATTTCGTATAATTTTTTAACCGTTGCCACAATATGGGATGTAATGCTAACAAAAAGAATATGGGCTCCAAAAAAACCTTAAGAATTAGCAAATGGGCTGTAAATTATTAGAAATAATGGCAGATGGGTTGTATGCTGTTTTCCACAGATTTGAGGCTTTCCTAAAAAAAGGTTGACGCACAAGCACTGACTGTTGGATGTCCATCCAATGGCCGTCGTGCTTCTTCAATCTCTGCTCTTCCTGCTCCAGCCGCTCAAACCAGCGCCGGCAGGACAGCCTGCTCCCTCCTCCTCGCGGTCGGCTGTTCTGCCGCGCAGGCCTCACCTCCTGACCGTACTCCCATCGTAGGCCTAGCCATCCCTCTACTCACCCACACCTGCTGTTATTCTCCGGCGACGGCAGACGAACCAGTAAACCCTTGTACAGTCATACTCCCCTCCGCGTGGGAAACAACTGCCGAGTCTTCCCTGCCTCCATGTCGTCCCCTTCCTAGGCCTCGCCGTCGTCCACCGCCCTGGTGCTCTCGGCGCGGCGTGGTCAACGTGGTCAAGGAATGACTTCCATCGGACGTGGACTGTACGTGGAGAGGCTGACAACTGGGTCCACGGTCACAGCAAGGAAGTGCCTCCTTATTACGTGGAAAATAATGATTCCTCCACCTGACAGCTGGGACCCACCGGACGGGCCACTGTATTTCATGAAAAAAACGTTTCCCCTGACTGCTGGGACCCACCAGCTACATCTTCGCACGCAAAGAAGTGCGTCCGGGCAAAAAAACGATTTGCCCCTGACTGTTGGGACCCAGCAGCTACATCTTCGCAGGCAAGGAAGTGCCTGACAGTCGGGACCCACCTGGTCGAAGCATACGTAGCGTTGTCATTCTGGTCGCGAAGGTGTACGTACATACTGGTCGATGTAGAGGAGCGCACGTGTCGTAGTAGAGGCGCGCACGTAGCATGTACACGTACGTACAGCGGCCAGGGTGCAAGAAAGAAAATACGGCCACGTATGTGTACATATGGGCGGGGTCTCGAACGCCTACTCACGCATACGTACGGTGATGGCTCGTGTACATGACTGGGAAGGAACGGAGAAACAACGTCGTCGTCATGTTCATGGGGAGGCAACGGAATGCGTCGTGTTCATGGGGAGGCAACGGAATGCGTCGTGTTCATGGGGAGGCAACGGAACGCATGGGAGCCAATCGGCTGGGACGGAATAGAATGTGTGGTCGTGTTCATCGGGAGGGCATGGACGGAACAGGCGATGGAAACGAGGCCTGGCGTATCGCAAAACGGAGGAAACGGCCTTGTGTTCGACCGACCACGTTCGAAACGGGATCATGTTCATCGGGAGGGGTCTGGCGTACTGCAAAACGGAGGAAACGGACCTCCTATGGTCGAAACGGGGGTCCTGTTGATCTGGAGGGGTGTGGCGTACCGCAAAACGGACGAAACGGACTTGTGTTCGAGCGCTACGGTCGAAACGGGGGTCCTGTTCATCGGGAGGGGTGTGGCATACCGCAAAATGGTACTCCACGGGATACTGTTCATCTCCATCATCGACCCCCTCCAGCCTCCACGAGCTACTGTTCATCCACCGTCGACCTCCTCTAGCCTCCACTTGCGACTATTCATCCACGGGCTCCTGTTCATCCAGCCTCCACCGCGCGCTACTCCACCGGCTACTGTTCAACCAGCCCTCTCCACGGGCTCCTGTTCAACCACCCCTCCATGAGCTACTGTTCATCCTGCCCTCCACCGTCTACTGTTCATCCTGCCCTCCACGGGGTGGACCTGTTCATTCAGCCCTCCACAGGGTCCTGTTCATCCAGCCCTAACCGGCTCGATCGATCGGGGTCCTGTTCATCCAGAGGCAACACCACGGGGTTCTGTTCATCCACCCCCACCGGGAACTGTTCATCCAAACCCTCCCGCAACGCTCACTGTTCATCCACAGGCAGCATTGATCGGCTTCAGTTAGCAGCAGTAGCAAAGGAACCGCTCGATCGGGTTCAGTTAACAGCCATCTATCGATCGCTCGGGTTCAGTAACGCATAGCTTGCTGTGCAATCGCTCAGGTTCAGTTAGAGCCCAACGCCTCGCTTGGGTTCAGTTAGAGCCAATGCCTTGCACACATGCGCGTACATGTACGAGAGAAACGCGCATCGCTCGGCCCCCGACCTCCCACCGTAACCGGGAACTCCCCGAAATTTTCCTCGCCCTTGCTTCTACCATGGTTTTTGTTGGAAATATGCCCTAGAGGCAATAATAAAAGTATTATTATATTTCAATGTTCATGATAAATGTCTTTTATTCATGCTATAACTGTATTATCCGGAAATCGTAATACACGTGTGAATACTTAGACCACAATATGTCCCTGGTGAGCCTCTAGTTGACCAGCTCGTTGTGATCAACAGATAGTCATGGTTTCCTGACTATGGACATTGGATGTCGTTGATAACGGGATCACATCATTAGGAGAATGATGTGATGGACAAGACCCAATCCTAAGCATAGCATAAAAGATCGTGTAGTTCGTTTTGCTAGAGCTTTGCCAGTGTCAAGTATCTCTTCCTTCGACCATGAGATCGTGTAACTCCCGGATACCGTAAGAGTGCCTTGGGTGTATCAAACGTCACAACGTAACTGGGTGACTATAAAGGTGCATTACAGGTATCTCCGAAAGTAGCTGTTGGGTTGACACGGATCGAGACTGGGATTTGTCACTCCGTATGACGGAGAGGTATCTCTGGGCCCACTCGGTAATGCATCATCATAATGAGCTCAATGTGACCAAGGTGTTGGACACGGGATCATGCATTACGGTACGAGTAAAGTGACTTGCCGGTAACGAGACTGAACAAGGTATTGGGATACCGACGATCGAGTCTCGGGCAAGTAACGTACCGATTGACAAAGGGAATTGCATACAGGGTTTGATCGAATCCTCGACATCGTGGTTCATCCGATGACAACATCGAGGAGCATGTGGGAGCCATCATGGGTATCCAGATCCCGCTGTTGGTTATTGACTGAGAGCGTCTCGGTCATGTCTGCATGTCTCCCGAACCCGTAGGGTCTACACACTTAAGGTTCGGTGACGCTAGGGTTATTAGGAAGACTAGTATGTGACTACCGAATGTTGTTCGGAGTCCCGGATGGGATCCTGGACGTCACGAGGAGATCCGGAAGGGTCCGGAGGTAAAGATTTATATATGGGAAGTTGTCAAACGGACACCGGGAAGTTTCGGGGTCATACCGGTATTGTACCGGGGCCACCGGAAGGGTTCCGGGGGTCCACCGGGAGGGGCCACCCCTCCCGGGGGGCCACATGGGCTGCGTGGGGCAGGGAGCCAGCCCCTGGTGGGCTGGCCGCACCCCCTCCCTTGGGCCCATGCGCCTAGGGTTGAGGGGGAACCCTAGAGGGGGCGCCCCCCTTGGCTTGGGGGGCAAGCCACCCTCTCCCCTCTCCCCTAGGCCGCCGCACCCCCCCCTAGATGGGTTCTAGGGGGCCGGCCCCCTTCTCCCTTCCCCCTATAAATAGAGGGGTGAGGGGAGGGCAGCCGCACCACCCTCCAAGGCGCAGCCCTCCCCTCCCCAACACCTCTCCTCCTCCGTTGTGTGCTTGGCGAAGCCCTGTCGGAGTACTGCCTCTCCACCATCACCACGCCGTCGTGCTGCCGGTGGAGCTGTCTTCCTCAACCTCTCCTTCCCCCTTGCTGGATCAAGAAGGAGGAGACGTCTCCCGTCCCGTACGTGTGTTGAACGCGGAGGTGCTGTCCGTTCAGCACTTGGTCATCGGTGATTCGAATCACGTCGAGTACGACTACATCATCACCTTGCAAGCTTCCGCACGCGATCTACAAGTGGTATGTAGATGCAAACTCTCTCCCTTGACTCGTTGCTTAGATGAACTCATAGATGGATCTTGGTGAAACCGTAGGAAAAATTTTAATTTTCTGCAACGTTCCCCAACAGTGGCATCATGAGCTAGGTCTATGCGTAGTTCTCTTTGCACGAGTAGAACACAATTTTGTTGTGGGCGTGGATTTTGTCATCTTACTTGCCTCTACTAGTCTTTTCTTGCTCAACGGTATTGTGGGATGAAGCGGCCCGGACCAACCTTACACGTACGCTTACGTGAGACCGGTTCCACCGACTGACATGCACTAGTTGCATAAGGTGGCTGGCGGGTGTCTGTCTCTCCCACTTTAGTTGGAGCGGAATCGATGAACAGGGCCCTTATGAAGGGTAAATAGAAGTTGACAAAATCACGTTGTGGTGATTCGTAGGTAAGAAAACGTTCTTGCTAGAACCCAATTGCAGCCACGTAAAAGATGCAACAACAATTAGAGGACGTCTAACTTGTTTTTGCAGCGATTGATCATGTGATGTGATATGGCCAGAAGTTGTGATGAATGATGAATTGTGATGTATGAGATCATGTTCTTTGTAATAGGATTCACGACTTGCATGTCGATGAGTATGACAACCGGCAGGAGCCATAGGAGTTGTCTTTATTTTTTGTATGACCTGCGTGTCATTGAATAACGCCATGTAAACTACTTTACTTTATTGCTAAACGTTAGTCATAGAAGTAGAAGTAGTCGTTGGCGTGACAACTTCATGAAGACACGATGATGGAGATCATGATGATGGAGATCATGGTGTCAAGCCGGTGACAAGATGATCATGGAGCCCCGAAGATGAAGATCAATGGAGCTATATGATATTGGCCATATCATGTCACAACTATATAATTGCATGTGATGTTTATTATGTATTATGCATCTTGTTTACTTAGGACGACGGTAGTAAATAAGATGATCCCTTATAAAATTTCAAGAAGTGTTCTCCCCTAACTGTGCACCGTTGCTACAGTTCGTCGCTTCTAAGCACCACGTGATGATCGGGTGTGATGGATTCTTACGTTCACATACAACGGGTGTAAGACAGTTTTACACAGCGAAAACACTTAGGGTTAACTTGACGAGCCTAGCATGTGCAGACATGGCCTCGGAACACGGAGACCGAAAGGTCGAACACGAATCGTATGGAAGATACGATCAACATGAGAATGTTCACCGACGATGACTAGTCCGTCTCACGTGATGATCGGACACGGGCTAGTCGACTCGGATCGTGTAACACTTAGATGACTAGAGGGATGTCTAATCTAAGTGGGAGTTCATAATTTGATTAGAACTTTATTATCATGAACTTAGTCTAAAACCTTTGCAAATATGTCTTGTAGATCAATGGCCAACGCTAATGTCAACATGAACTTCAACGCGTTCCTAGAGAAAACCAAGCTGAAAGATGATGGCAGCAACTATACGGACTGGGTCCGGAACCTGAGGATCATCCTCATAGCTGCCAGGAAACAATATGTCCTAGAAGGACCGCTAGGTGACGCTCCCGTCCCAGAGAACCAAGACATTATGAATGCTTGGCAGTCTCGTGCTGATGATTACTCCCTCGTTCAGTGCGGCATGCTTTACAGCTTAGAACCGGGGCTCCAAAAGCGTTTTGAGCACCACGGAGCATATGAGATGTTCGAAGAGCTGAAACTAGTTTTTCAAGCTCATGCCCGGGTCGAGAGATATGATGTCTCCGACAAGTTCTACAGTTGTAAGATGGAGGAAAACAGTTCTGTCAGTGAGCACATCCTGAAGATGTCTGGGTTGCACAACCGTATGACCCAGCTGAACATTAACCTCCCAGATGAGGCGGTCATTGACAGAATCCTCCAGTCGCTCCCACCAAGCTACAAGAGCTTTGTGATGAACTACAACATGCAGGGGATGGAAAAGACCATTCCTGAAGTGTTCTCGATGCTGAAGTCAGCAGAGGCTGAAATCAAGAAAGAACATCAAGTGTTGATGGTCAATAAGACCACTAAGTTCAAGAAGGGCAAGGGTAAGAAGAACTTCAAGAAGGACGGCAAAGATGTTGCCGCGCCTGGTAAGCCAGTTACCGGGAAGAAGTCAAAGAATGGACCCAAGCCTGAGACTGAGTGCTTTTATTGCAAGGGGAAGGGTCACTGGAAGCGGAACTGCCCCAAATACTTAGCGGATAAGAAGGCCGGCAACACCAAAGGTATATTTGATATACATGTGATTGATGTGTACCTTACCAGTACTCGTAGTAACTCCTGGGTATTTGATACCGGTGCCGTTGCTCATATTTGTAACTCACAGCAGGAGCTGCGGAATAAACGGAGACTGGCGAAGGACGAGGTGACGATGCGCGTCGGGAATGGTTCCAGAGTCGATGTGATCGCCGTCGGCACGCTGCCTCTACATTTACCTACGGGATTAGTTTTGAACCTTAATAATTGTTATTTAGTGCCAAGTTTGAGCATGAACATTGTATCTGGATCTCGTTTAATACGAGATGGCTACTCATTTAAGTCTGAGAATAATGGTTGTTCGATTTATATGAGAGATATGTTTTATGGTCATGCTCCGATGGTCAATGGTTTATTCTTAATGAATCTCGAGCGTAATATTACACATGTTCATAGTGTAGATGCCAAAAGATTTAAAGTTGATAACGATAGTCCCACATACTTGTGGCACTGCCGCCTTGGTCACATTGGTGTCAAGCGCATGAAGAAGCTCCATGCCGATGGACTTTTAGAGTCTCTTGATTATGAATCGTTTGACACGTGCGAACCATGCCTTTTGGGCAAAATGACCAAGACTCCGTTCTCCGGAACAATGGAGCGAGCAACCAACTTGTTGGAAATCATACATACCGATGTGTGCGGTCCAATGAGCGTTGAGGCTCGCGGAGGATATCGTTATGTTCTCACTCTCACAGATGACTTGAGTAGATATGGGTATGTCTACTTAATGAAACACAAGTCTGAGACCTTTGAAAAGTTCAAGGAATTTCAGAATGAGGTAGAGAATCAACGTGACCGAAAGATAAAATTCTTACGATCAGATCGTGGAGGAGAATACTTAAGTCACGAATTTGGTACACACTTAAGGAAATGTGGAATCGTTTCACAGCTCACGCCGCCTGGAACACCTCAGCGAAACGGTGTGTCCGAACGTCGTAATCGCACCCTATTGGATATGGTGCGGTCTATGATGTCTCTTACCGATTTACCGCTATCATTTTGGGGATACGCTCTAGAGACAGCTACATTCACTTTAAATAGGGCACCGTCTAAATCCGTTGAGACGACACCGTATGAATTATGGTTTGGAAAGAAACCTAAGCTGTCGTTTCTAAAAGTTTGGGGATGCGATGCTTATGTCAAGAAACTTCAACCTGAAAAGCTCGAACCCAAGTCGGAAAAATGCGTATTCATAGGATACCCTAAGGAAACTGTCGGGTATACCTTCTACTTAAGATCCGAAGGCAAGATCTTTGTTGCCAAGAACGGATGCTTTCTGGAAAAAGAGTTTCTCTCGAAAGAAGTAAGTGGGAGGAAAGTAGAACTCGATGAAGTACTACCTCTTGAGCGGGAAAGTGGCGCAGCGCAGGAAACCGTTCCTGTGATGCCCACACCAACTGAAGAGGAAAACAATGATGATGATCAAGGTACTTCGGATCAAGTTACTGCTGAACTTCGTAGGTCCACAAGGACACGTTCCGCACCAGAGTGGTACGGCAACCCTGTCCTGGAAATCATGTTGTTAGACAACAATGAACCTTCGAACTATGAAGAAGCGATGGCGGGCCCGGATTCCAACAAATGGCTTGAAGCCATGAAATCCGAGATAGAATCCATGTATGAAAACAAAGTATGGACTTTGACAGACTTGCCCGATGATCGGCGAGCGATAGAAAACAAATGGATCTTTAAGAAGAAGACGGACGCGGATGGTAATGTTACAATCTATAAGGCTCGACTTGTCGCTAAGGGTTATCGACAAGTTCAAGGGATTGACTACGACGAGACTTTCTCTCCCGTAGCGAAGCTGAAGTCCGTCCGAATCATGTTAGCAATTGCCGCATACTATGATTATGAGATATGGCAAATGGACGTCAAAACGGCATTCCTTAACGGGCATCTTAAGGAAGAACTGTATATGATGCAGCCGGAAGGTTTTGTCGATCCTCGGAACGCTAACAAAGTATGCAAGCTCCAGCGATCCATTTATGGACTGGTGCAAGCATCTCGGAGTTGGAACATTCGCTTTGATGAGATGATCAAAGCGTTTGGGTTTATGCAGACTTATGGAGAAGCCTGCGTTTACAAGAAAGTGAGTGGGAGCTCTGTAGCATTTCTCATATTATATGTAGATGACATACTCTTGATGGGAAATAATATAGAATTTCTGGACAGCATTAAGGCCTACTTGAATAAGTGTTTTTCAATGAAGGACCTTGGAGAAGCTGCTTATATATTAGGCATCAAGATCTATAGAGATAGATCGAGACGCCTCATAGGTCTTTCACAAAGCACATACCTTGATAAGATTTTGAAGAGGTTCAAAATGGATCAGTCCAAGAAGGGGTTCTTGCCTATGTTACAAGGTGTGAGATTGAGCTCGGCTCAGTCACCGACCACGGCAAAAGATAAAGAAGAGATGAGTGTCATCCCCTATGCTTCAGCCATAGGATCTATTATGTATGCCATGCTGTGTACCAGACCCGATGTAAACCTTGCCGTAAGTTTGGTAGCAAGATACCAAAGTAATCCCGGCAAGGAACACTGGACAGCGGTCAAGAATATCCTGAAGTACCTGAAAAGGACGAAGGACATGTTTCTCGTTTATGGAAGAGACGAAGAGCTCGTCGTAAAGGGTTACGTCGACGCTAGCTTCGACTCAGATCTGGATGACTCTAAGTCACAAACCGGATACGTGTATATGTTGAATGGTGGAGCAGTAAGCTGGTGCAGCTGCAAGCAGAGCGTCGTGGCGGGATCTACGTGTGAAGCGGAGTACATGGCAGCCTCGGAGGCAGCGCATGAAGCGATTTGGGTGAAGGAGTTCATCACCGACCTAGGAGTCATACCCAATGCGTCGGGGCCGATCAAACTCTTCTGTGACAACACTGGAGCTATTGCCCTCGCCAAGGAGCCCAGGTTTCACAAGAAGACCAGGCACATCAAGCGTCGTTTCAACTCCATCCGTGAAAATGTTCAAGATGGAGACATAGAGATTTGCAAAGTGCACACGGATCTGAATGTCGCAGATCCGCTGACTAAACCTCTCTCGCGTGCAAAACATGATCAACACCAGAACTCTATGGGTGTTCGATTCATCACAATGTAACTAGATTGGTGACTCTAGTGCAAGTGGGAGACTGTTGGAAATATGCCCTAGAGGCAATAATAAAAGTATTATTATATTTCAATGTTCATGATAAATGTCTTTTATTCATGCTATAACTGTATTATCCGGAAATCGTAATACACGTGTGAATACTTAGACCACAATATGTCCCTGGTGAGCCTCTAGTTGACCAGCTCGTTGTGATCAACAGATAGTCATGGTTTCCTGACTATGGACATTGGATGTCGTTGATAACGGGATCACATCATTAGGAGAATGATGTGATGGACAAGACCCAATCCTAAGCATAGCATAAAAGATCGTGTAGTTCGTTTTGCTAGAGCTTTGCCAGTGTCAAGTATCTCTTCCTTCGACCATGAGATCGTGTAACTCCCGGATACCGTAAGAGTGCCTTGGGTGTATCAAACGTCACAACGTAACTGGGTGACTATAAAGGTGCATTACAGGTATCTCCGAAAGTAGCTGTTGGGTTGACACGGATCGAGACTGGGATTTGTCACTCCGTATGACGGAGAGGTATCTCTGGGCCCACTCGGTAATGCATCATCATAATGAGCTCAATGTGACCAAGGTGTTGGACACGGGATCATGCATTACGGTACGAGTAAAGTGACTTGCCGGTAACGAGACTGAACAAGGTATTGGGATACCGACGATCGAGTCTCGGGCAAGTAACGTACCGATTGACAAAGGGAATTGCATACAGGGTTTGATCGAATCCTCGACATCGTGGTTCATCCGATGACAACATCGAGGAGCATGTGGGAGCCATCATGGGTATCCAGATCCCGCTGTTGGTTATTGACTGAGAGCGTCTCGGTCATGTCTGCATGTCTCCCGAACCCGTAGGGTCTACACACTTAAGGTTCGGTGACGCTAGGGTTATTAGGAAGACTAGTATGTGACTACCGAATGTTGTTCGGAGTCCCGGATGGGATCCTGGACGTCACGAGGAGATCCGGAAGGGTCCGGAGGTAAAGATTTATATATGGGAAGTTGTCAAACGGACACCGGGAAGTTTCGGGGTCATACCGGTATTGTACCGGGGCCACCGGAAGGGTTCCGGGGGTCCACCGGGAGGGGCCACCCCTCCCGGGGGGCCACATGGGCTGCGTGGGGCAGGGAGCCAGCCCCTGGTGGGCTGGCCGCACCCCCCTCCCTTGGGCCCATGCGCCTAGGGTTGAGGGGGAACCCTAGAGGGGGCGCCCCCCTTGGCTTGGGGGGCAAGCCACCCTCTCCCCTCTCCCCTAGGCCGCCGCACCCCCCCTAGATGGGTTCTAGGGGGCCGGCCCCCTTCTCCCTTCCCCCTATAAATAGAGGGGTGAGGGGAGGGCAGCCGCACCACCCTCCAAGGCGCAGCCCTCCCCTCCCCAACACCTCTCCTCCTCCGTTGTGTGCTTGGCGAAGCCCTGTCGGAGTACTGCCTCTCCACCATCACCACGCCGTCGTGCTGCCGGTGGAGCTGTCTTCCTCAACCTCTCCTTCCCCCTTGCTGGATCAAGAAGGAGGAGACGTCTCCCGTCCCGTACGTGTGTTGAACGCGGAGGTGCTGTCCGTTCAGCACTAGGTCATCGGTGATTCAAATCACGTCGAGTACGACTACATCATCACCTTGCAAGCTTCCGCACGCGATCTACAAGTGGTATGTAGATGCAAACTCTCTCCCTTGACTCGTTGCTTAGATGAACTCATAGATGGATCTTGGTGAAACCGTAAGAAAAATTTTAATTTTCTGCAACGTTCCCCAACAGTTTTTTCCGTGATGGACGGCCCAAAGAATGTCATGCAGCTGCGTCTCCGGCCGCCCAGGACGAAAAGCCCATTTTCTGTCATAGAAGTAGGAGCCCACCACATCTATGATGATACCGGGTTTTGTCACAATTATCATCATAGAAGTGTCATATGTATGACAGAAAAAAATTCGTTCGGCCCAAAATGTCATGGATGTGTCTTTTTTTGTAGTGTTTAAATTTTCTTTTTTGAACACCAGATATTTACATCGTCTGATGATTTTTTAACTCGCACACAAGTACACAAAAATATGATTTTTCAAACCGTTTTGGTTAGGCGTTGCATGTAGATGTAGTTCAAATTTGAATTACGGTCATTAAATGGTTAGAAAATCACTTAAATGTCTTTAAAAGGTCAAATGACCCCTGAAAATTTCCAAATTTTCACATGACAGTTGTATTAGTGCATGTTAAACGTAGGAAAAAATTTGAAGGCCGTAAGAGGAAGCTATCTCCCGTCCGTCAGCAAACATGCATTGTTGCCGCTTGGAACCACGAACCTTCTAGTGAGTTGCTCCGGTTTGTGAGGGGTGTGTGTCCAAACTTTCGTCAAACAGGCCATTTTTTACCACATCATCTTGGTGGCATGCATTAAATCAAGCAAGGTTTCATGTTTTTATAATCATTTTTTGATTTTTTGGAATTAAAATGCCATGGCATGCACTCCATGCATGTGCCCATGCGTTGACACCAATAGTTTGAAAATTCATTCGAATTTACTGCACATGGAATTAACTCGCACACAAGTACACAAAAATATGATTTTTCTTCAAACCATTTTGGTTAGGCGTTGCATGTAGATGTAGTTCAAATTTGAATTACGGTCATTAAATGGTTAGAAAATCACTTAAATGTCTTTAGAAGGTCAAATGACCCCTAAAATTTACCAAATTTTCACATGACAGTTGTATTAGTGCGTGCTAAACGTAGGAAAAAATTTGAAGGCCGTAAGAGGAAGCTATCTCCCGTTCGTCATCAAACATGCATTGTTCCCTCTCGGAACCACGAACCTTCTAGAGAGTTGCTCCGGTTTGTGAGGGGAGAATGTCCAAACGTTTGTCAAACATGCCAATTTCTTTACCACATCATCTTGGTGGCATGACATTACATCAACCAAGGTATCATGTGTTTCTGATCATTTTTCTATTTTTTGAATTATAATGCCATGTCACTCCATGCATACGTATGCATGTGTCCATGTCGTGAGACCGATATGTTTGAAAATTCCTTCTAATTTATTGCACATGGAATTAACTCGCACACAAGTACACAGATATGATTTTTCAAACCGTTTTGGTTAGGCGTTGCATGTAGATGTAATTCAAATTTGAATTACGGTTATTAAATGGTTATAAAATCACTTAAATGTCTTTGAAAGGTTAAATGACCCCTAGAATTTTCAGAAATTTCACATTACAGTTGTAGTAGTGCATGTTAGACGTAGAAAAAAATTTGAAGGCTGTAAGAGGAAGCTATCTCCCGTTCGTCATCAAACATGCATTGTTCCCTCTCGGAACCACGAGCCTTCTAGTGAGTTGCTCCGGTTTGTGAGGGGTGTGTGTCCAAACTTTGGTCAAACATGCCAATTTTTTTACCACATCATCTTGGTGGCATGACATTACATCAACCAAGGTTTCATGTGTTTCTGATTTTTTTATTTTTTGGAATTATAATGCCATGTCACTCCATGCTTAATTGTGTCATAGCCGTTAGACCAATATGTTTGAAAATTCCTTCCAATTTACTGCACATGGAATTAAATCACACACAAGTACACAAAATATGAGTTTTCAAACTGTTATGGTTAGCTGTTGCTTGTACATGTAGTTCAAATTTCAATTACGGTCATTAAATGGCTAGAAAATCACTTAAATGTCTTAGAATGTCAAATGAGCCTTGAAATTTTCCAAAATTTGACATGAAAGTTGTATTAGTACTACAAAATTTCTCGTTCATTTAAAACACCATCCATTGGCACTTTATTCCAAATTCGTCTTTCACAGCTAATAAAAAAATATCTACAACATCACACACAATTGTTTTCTAGAAACCGTTTGTGATGGAAATATATAGGTCTATTTAAGTCTCCCTCCTTAAGCTTCGCCGGCTCGTATGCTCTAGTGCCGGCAACCCTCGAATCCACGAATCCCGATCCCCATTACTGCGCCCCTTCTTGCAAAGATGACGCCATGGAAACGCTTCGTGAAGGCCCGTACGGTGTCCGCGTCCCCCCCGAGCGCCGCCGCCTGCGCCGAGAGCGTGGCCGCCTACGCCGAGAGCGTGGCCGCCTACGCCGAGAGTGCCGCCGGATCCGTGCTGAGCGTGGCCGCTTCCGCCAAGAGGGCATCTGCGGCAGCCGACAGGGCAGCTGCAGCAGCTGAGACGGCTGCAGCTGCTGCTGCAATGGTGGCTGCAAACGCCGAGAGCGCTCGAGCTGCCGTCCGTGCCACCGATGTCGCCCTGGCCCGGGTCGAGGCCATCCACGGCAAGATCGAGGATGCACACGCCAAGATATTCCAGGCCACCTCGGACTCCAGCATGCAACCTGAAAAGGCGGTGGTGGCCATGGAGCACCTGCTTCCTCATGAGGTCGCTGAGCGGGAGCTAGAGATGCAGGAGGCGGCAGAGATCGAGGAGCGCTGGGAGGAGGAGTTGCGCATGGCCGAGGTCAAGGTAGAGAAGAGTCTGTCCGTCGAGGAATCGGCGGTGGAGTACCAACGCGAGTTCTAGCGCAGCCACTATTACGAGTACTACAACCTTGAGGGTGGCGCCGAGGACGAGGACGAGGACGCGGTCGACTTCCACAGGGGGATGCGGAGTCCACCAACGGCGGCATGTCGCTAGGACAAGTCATCGACGTCTCATCTCACGCCGGCGTTGCATAGGCCGGCGCGGCGGCGGATTTTTAATTATGCGTACTTAGGCTTTCGTTTTAATGCTGGTTTTTTGTTAGAGCATTTTTAGGTCAACTGGCTCTGTGTAATTACTAAAATTGCTCGATTCAGTAAGTGTGGTCTGTTTGTTGTAGGCTCTTTTGTGTGCCCAAATTAGCAAGCGATGTTAAATTATGCAATGACGTACCCGGGAAAATTTCCACCAAAATTTGAATTATCAAACTCATCCCATGCGCGTAAATCAGAAGAATCGTTTGCGATGCACACAATTGTTCAAAGTGAATGGTCCGGTGGCACCGCGCGCGTTCAATGTGAATGTGCCCATGACTTGAGACCAAAATTTGAATTATCAAACTCATCCCATGCGCGTAAAGCAGAAGAATCGTTTGCGACGCACACAATCGTTCAAAGTTAATGGTCCGGCGGCACCGCGCGCAGAGTTTCCCTCCACATTTCCAAAATTTTGTCCTACCGCCAAAATATCTACCCCGCCCCCTTTCCCCCTTCCCCACCCCCTTTCTCCCCAACCACAAGTCACATTTCCCCTATTTCCTCCTTCCTTCCTTGCTAAGCTATAGCCGCTTCCTCGCTCTCTTCGTCTCGCATCCTACCACCAGGGTCACCATGGTCTTCTTCAAAGACATCTCCAGCGGTTCCTCCTCCGGCGACTACTCCTTCACCACCTGGGTATGCCTCTCTTCTCTGTCTCGGGCTATGACTTGGAATGAAGGATTTTTACCCAAAGGTCGATTTGAGTCGTTTCTTCCTCTTGTAGCTCCCTAAGACCATCAGTGGCAACGAATGGAGCGGGGTGGCTGAATATCTATCTGCTCGTTTTCACTAGCAATCTCCATGCTTGAAGCTACTTGCGTTTGATTCTGTGGACACTGGGAGGAAGTTTCTGGCATGTGCAGAGAAGGTTAGACCCTCTTCCATTGTGACAAATCATTTATTAGATGTGATCCAGACACTGTCATGGTCCCAATCCATTCATACCACACCTTCAACCAAACACATCCTAAGATAGTGTCACAGTTTGTACCTAGTATCTTAAATTGTTGCCATCTCATCAGCGGTGCCATTAGGAAATTATTTGGCACCACTTCAGAAGTTTGTGCAGCCAACTTTGGTCCACACATCCGAGCAGCCAAGCAGTAAAATACTAAATCTTTATGGCACGAAGTAACTGGGCATCGGAGCAACTACGTGCTCCGGAGTCTGGGTCCCTGATTTTTTTCCACCGCATCGGCTCGCCAGTTCAGGGCGCCAGTGCGAGATGTAGCAACAGTTGTCTTTACACCAGTTTTGTCATACATAGTGGACGGCCTTAGTGCTATTAGTTCTATGTTACTATATTTGTGCATGTACACACCTATTAGTATCAATTTGCTGTCATCCAAACACTGTCGCTATGCTATTGCAGTTATATTTACCTTCCTCATAAAATGTTCAATTTGTTATTTATTGTACATGACTAAGAACTTGTAGCGTCGTTGTAGTTAATTATAGCTTATGATGTTCTAGAATTTGGTTGTTGTCTCAGTACCAATTATTTCATTTGCACATTGATCTTTTTGAGAAGATATGTCATAATTAACATGCTTCTTCAATTTTTCAAAATAAGCATTGGTGATTTTCGATGTTGCTATATACCCATTTCCCCTACAATTGTTACTGATCTAGTTTTAAATATTATAGGATGAACAGAAGTGTTCTTACTTGGAGTGGGTTGATCAAGAGTGGCCGCCGTCTTTGAAGATGTGCCAAACGAAGCTCTGGAGCATGTATGAGGAAGTGAACATAGCTAGGCTTATAGAAAGTCTTGTCAACGCTAAAGCGTATTTCAAGATGCGGGATAAAAAACTGAAGGTGGAGAATGAGCTTAGATTTTTTTTTAAAAATACTTTGCTAAGATGGTGGGCAAAGGAGGAGGCACTTTCCCAGTTGGCCCGTGCAAAACGGGTTCTTACTGAACTGAAAGCAGAGGTAGATAATACGAGCCTGGATGATCTCGATTAGGGAAATGAATATATTGTTCTTATGAAGTTGAACTAGCTATATGTTGTACTGTGATGTTTTCATGTAGCCACCATACTGTGATGTTATAATATATTTATGTGCCTGATATGAAATTGGCAAACATCTGTTAAATATGAAATGTGAATTTGCATAATACTAAAATTATTAATTGTAAACTAATAAGCCTGCTAAATGTGTCATGGACCTTTGCAAACGGTTCTAGCGGTAAAAGCAGTTGCGATGGATAGCCCAATGCCACACAATTTTATTCATCAAATCGTGTGTGATATAGTTGATAAAAGCGAACACTTAACCAAGGAAGACTGTGTGTGATAGTTACACCTTTCACACACGAGCCTACACATAAAACTGTGTGGGATTTACGTCCGAACGGAAACATTTTCCCTGGATTGACAGTGTGGGATGTACATAAGAACGGAAACGTATTCCTTGGATTGACTGTGTGATATACATACGAACGGAAATGTTTTTCTGGGATTCAGCGTGTGGGATGTACATACCTATGGAAATGATTTTCTTGGATTACCGTGTGGGATGTACATACCTATGGAAATGATTTCTGGGATTCACCGTGTGGGATGTACATACGTACGGAAATGATTTCTGGGATTCACCGTGTGGGATGTACATACCTACGGAAATGATTGGATTTCGATGCCTCGCTGGATCGCACACGGCCCCAGCCTAGGTGCCAGGAGGGCCTATCCCCGACGATTTGTCTGGGTCGTGTGGGAAGGACACCCTATCGCACACACTCACTTGGCGACGATTCCAAATGCCGTCGCGGAAAGGGCTAAGAAACCGTTTGTTTAGGACCGACGCACACCAGTGTATTAGAGAATGGACCATGCACGTGCTAACCTCGATTGTAAACCTTAGTGCTTACCATTGTTTCCCTACAACACATATAAGGTAGTTAGTCACCAGTTTAACTAAGGTTCGCATGCTATCAGCAAAATATGTTGATGAAAGATAAGCACATTGCAGATTCATCAGATTAATTCAAGCCACACGGAAAACCCATTTACCCAAACCAAACATGATTAAGAACTAGGAAATGTAACACTTGTATATGTTTGTCATGTAATAAGTGCAGCCAAATTTGATTTATTCCTCACATGCACAACAATACAAAATTCTACCCACGACAATTGGACATCGCATTGCAGAATTGAACCAAGCATTTAACTAAACACAACAAAAAATGAACCAAACATTAACTGAGCACCACATTGCACAATATAACATACTCTTAATAGAAGATCAGATAGTTAACCAAACAGTTAACTACAGCCAATTGTATCAATTGTATTTTTTTCTCGTGTATTTACTACAGCCAAATTCAATTTATTCCTCACATGGTATACAATAACAGAATGCACCCACAACTATTGAGCATCGCATTGCAGAATTGAACCAAACATTTAACTAAACACCACAACACAAATGAACCAAACATTAACTAAGCACCACATTGCACAATGTATAACCAAACCAACCATGCTTGATAACTTGGAAGTATAGCAATTGTATTCGTTTCTCACGTATTTTGTAAAGATAAATTCGATTTATTTCTCACATGGAAGACAATACAAAATTGCAGCCTGAAGAATTGAACATCACATTTGCAGAATTGAACCAAACAGTTAATTAAAGACGACAACTAATTAACAAAACAGTTAATAAGTGAGCACCACACTGCACGACATACAGAACATATACACTAGAGCAACAGATTGCATGGTAAAATTAGATAGCACAATTCACTAAAATTTGTGAAGGAAAGGTAGGAGCAGCACATGCAACGGGTAAACCGAGCATGCTTAACCGGCGTAGCTAGCAAATGGCAAGGTGCTCCTCCAAGATCTGGGGGTGGGCACGAATGGCAGCCATCGCGACCTCATCCACGCGTGCCTCCGTGATTTGCTTCTCCGCTGCCAAATGCTCCTTGAGATCCTGGCTATACTGCATGCACCATGGCTTAGGGCGGCGCTTATTTGGTGGAGGGGTCGGTGATTTGGGTGGAAGGTGTCGTGCTCGCGCCGGTGGTCGGGGCATGTGGGATGTGGAAGGAGGAGGATGGGGGTCGGGTGTTGATTAATTACCTGCCATGGTAGACGAGGCCGAGCAACATGAAGGAGAGTTGCCGATGAGGAGGCGGCGCTGCAAGCATGGAGTGAAGGTTTCAACTTGGAAAGGAAGGTGGAAAGAGGGGAAATGTGGCATTTGGTAAGGGGGAGGGGGCGGGAGGTAGATATTTCCGCGGAAGTCGAAAATTCGGAATTGCTTTAGCCAAAAAATCGGCGCGCAAAGTGTCATCAGACACGGTCCCTTATTCAGAACTATGTACGATATGTGGACATCACAAACGATTCAGATAACTTCACCCATGTGTGATGAGTTTGAACGTCAAAAGTTTTGGTTAGAATTTCCATGGTTACAATGGTCATCCACGTCATTGCATAATTTGGGTACACAAAGGAGACTACAACACACCCACACTTCTTAATCGAGCAAGTTCAGCAATTAAACAGAGCTAGCTAACCTAAACATTACTCTAACAAATTAAAGACCGACGCTCTTAATTAAACAAAACAAAGAGTACTACTACGGCTGGTGATCGTCGATCTCCGCCGCCGCCTCCATGTCCAGCTCACGCCCGACGGTCTCCTGGGGAAGGGGCACCATGGCATCCATCGCACCATACTCGTCAAGCATCCCACCATCTGCGTCCGCCATCTCTTTTCGCCACAAGCTGGGCATGGGCAGACATGATCTCGGCTTGGACGGGCTCCGTCCTCGCAAGGTATGCAGCGGACAAACGGGCGCCTGCTCGAACGCTCTCGGCGATTGCCAGCTCTTCGGCCGTGGGTTGCCAACCGTTGTCGGAGAAGCTTCTTTCGATTTGTGTGCTGACCGCCAGGAGCTGGGCGTGGGCGCCTCCATCAGGGCTAAGTCCGCCGCTGCGGAATGGATAGCTTCTGTGCCGCTCTCGCCAGTTGCTATCCCCGAGGCACATGTTACTGCCACCACCTGAGAAGCAACAATAGTTGTTTGGGCTTCCTTTGCCGCCCGGTCACAGATTGCGGCCGCGCTCATGCACCTTGTTAGCACGCGTATGGCGGCTGCGGTTGCGCTCTCGCTGAAGTGGGCCACGGAAGTTGCCCTCATGACACGGTTCCATGTGCCCATCTTTCACCAGCGACGATTGAACAGTGAAATGATATTTGGGGAGCGAGCTAGTGTGCTTGAGACATCGGTTGTGGACTGTAGCCGACACACCTTCTCGCGTAAGCCATAGGCATACTATACATGGACGGTGCTCCGGGATATTTTGTGCTGCATCTCACACGGTTGCTGATAATAAACCGTGTGTTATCTCTTGGTTTTTCATCTTGATTTGAATTACATAATGGGGTCACAGCGGCAATGGACGGTGTTTGAATTGCTAGACCTTTTATCTGGAGTGAACATGCAACTATATGTGTGTCATAAATGAATTGGAATTATTCAGGGTTCGTTTGAACATTTTATACGTTAAATTGGTTTTCTAGCCATTTCAGATGCACAATTCAAAATTAAACTACATGCACATGCTCTAGTGCATATAAATTGGTGGAAAAATCAAATATGTGTCCTTGGGTGCATGCTTAGGTCCCATGCAAGAAATGGGAATGAATTTCAAACACCAGGGCACTGTTGATTGCCGGCAAAACATTGAGATGCCTGGTTCTTAAATTCTAGTAAATCCAAAACTCGTCTAAAATTCATGAAACTTGGCATGCTATCATGGAGCGGCATCAACATGCCGTGGTAAAAATTCTGTCCCATTTGGGGCAGGTTTGGGTATATGCTTCTCACAAACCGGTGCTTCTCACAACAAGCATGATGGTTTCCGGTAGGGAACGTCCCACCTTTGGGAAGAAACGATATCCATTGCCTCTTATTGCTTTCAATTTTTTTTCTCGTGTTAACGTAGAACAACAGGAGTGTGGTGTGAATTTTTGTTACTTTTCAGGGTTCGTTTGGACATTTCAGTTGCACAATTCAAAATTAAACTGCATGCACATGCTCGAGTACATATAAATTGGTTGAAAAATCAAATATTGTCCTTGGGTGCATGCTTAGGTCCCATGCAGGAAATGGGAATGAATTTCAAACACTAGGTCACCGTTGATTGTCGGCAAAACATTGAGATCCTAGGTTTTTAAATTCTAGTAAATCCAAAACTCATCTGAAATTCATGAAACTTGGCATGCTATCATGGAGCGGCATCAACATGCCGTGGTAAATATGTTGTCCCATTTGGGGGCAGGTTTGGGTATATGCTTCCCACAAACCGGAGCTTCTCACAACAAGCATGATGGTTTTCAGTAGGGAACGTCCCACCTTTGGGGACGGAACGATATCTATTGCCTCTTATTGCTTTCAAATTTTTTCTCATGTCAACACAGAACAACAGGAGTGTTGTGTGAATTTTTCTGATTTTTTGGGGTTCGTTTGGACATTTTTATGCATTAACTGAGTTTTCAATGCATTTATGTGCATAATTCAAATTTGATCTACATGAACATGCTCCAGTGCATATATTGGTTGAAAAATCAAATCTGTGTCCTTGGGTGCATGCTTAGGTCCCATGCAAGAAATGGGAATGAATTTCAAACACCAGGGTAGCGTTGATTGCTAGCAAAACATTGAGATGCCTGGTTTTTAAATTCTAGTAAATCCAAAACTCGTCTGAAATTCATGAAACTTGGCATGATATCATGGACCAGGATCAACATGCCGTGGTAAATATTTTGTCCCATTTGGGGTAGCTTTGGGTATATGCTTCTCACAAACCGGAGCTTCTCACAACAAGCATGATGGTTTTCGGCAAGGAACATCCCACCTTTGGGGACGAAACGATATCCTTTGCCTCTTATTGCTTTCAAACTTTTTCTCATGTCAACATAGAACAACATGAGTGTTGCGTGAATTTTTGTGATTTTTCGGGGTTCGTTTGGACATTTTTCTGCATTAACTGAGTTTTCAATGCATTTATGTGCATAATTCAAATTTGAACTACATGCACATGATCTCGTGCATATAAATTGGTTGAAAAATCAAATCTGTGTCCTTGGGTGCATGCATAGGTCCCATGCAAGAAATGAGAATGAATTTCAAACACCAGGGCACCATTGATTGCTGGAAAAACATTGAGATGCCTGGTTTTTAAATTCTAGTAAATCCAAAACTCGTCTGAAATTAATGAAACTTGGTATGCTCTCATGGAATGGCACCCAACATGCTGTGGTATTTTTCGTGTCCATTGTGAGAGAAGGCGTGCTCGAATAATGACAGCCAACAAAGGCATTTTGAAAAAATAGCTGCCACTTTAATATCTCAATCGCTTGTATAATTCAAACCGTGTGCGTTCTGTTAACCATTCATGTGACGCCACGTGTCTTGGTTTTAATGGCTGTAGGAGGAGTCGTGCGGATAGCTGCTTGACCTTGACTGAACGGGAGGCGTACAAGCGCCATCCGATGCGCAGGCTGACCGAGAGGTGTGCAAGCTGTCCTTGAATGTGCAGGCTCACCGGGAAGCGTGCGAGATGTACGTTGCGCAGGCTCACTGGGAAGCGTTCCATTTGACTTCCATGGCCGCTCGCCTTGCTTGCATCCTCTCCATTAATGGCGCCCAAGCCGCAGTTTAATTTGCTTTTTAAATATAAAACACTCGTCGAAAACATTTTAGTTAGAACACCCGTATGCAAACCGACAACTTCCCCAGGAAGCCAAGTGAAAATGTGTCGAGCGGGATTTTCTGCAGCTTTTGATCGCAAACGTTTTAGATAGAACACCCGTATGCGAAGTGGGAGCAGCGCAAGATTTGTGCATCCCTTCAATGCAAATGGTTGTTTTGGATGACCTATGTGCAACCACGTACAAACAATTTGGTAAGATTTGTCAATCCTTGTAACACTTCGATTTGTCAAAATATGAAGCTAAAAATCACTAGTAGTATATAATTTTTGCGACAAAAATTCAGTAATTAAGCATAGATTTCATTCATAGATTACGTAGTCGTTCTTAATTTATACAAACAGTTCAACTCGAAAGCTGAACCGACCAAAATTTTCCCTAATTGTTGCTAACCACGTACTGAAATAGCTAGTTCAACTATATATACTAGCTAATTTTAAGTATGTTGTACACTTCCACCACATCTATAGTCAAATGAACTGAACAAAATAGCCCCTAAATACTACTACTGTGCAGGGTCTTTGTACTACTTCCGGCTGCCTCTCCTCTGCCGAGCGCGCTCAGTAAGAGGCGGTGAAGGAGGAGCCTACCGATGAGCTGGGCAACCGCAATACGGTGCCTGCCGCTGTTGCAGCTTCAGTGACGCTCACCTCGAACGCCCTCTGCCACTCCAGCCGACCCCTCTGAAGTGGTGGTTCTCCTCGCAGATCTCCTGATTCCTCGCCTGTGAGGCGGCGTGTGCCATAGCCACGGTGGTGGTACGGCTCTTTGCGTGCTCGACGAGGCGCTCCGCCTCCTCCCGCAGGAACTCGATGTAGCACACAAGGTTGCTAAGGCAAGTGCGGGCATCCACCTCCGCCTCCCGCCTTGGGGCGGCGGTGGCGGAGCGGGTGGTGACCCCGACAGTCGACGGTAGGATGACGGCCACGGCGGGTGGCGGCCACGACCACCACCTCCCGCCTTCGGGCCGCGGTGGCGGAGCGGGTGATGGCCACAGTGGCCGGAAGTGGGGTGGCGGCCAAACCGGCCACCTCCCCCCTTCGGGCCACGGCGGCGGAGCGCACGATGGCCCTGGCTTTCGAAGGTGGTGTGGCGGCAAGGGCGGCCGGCAACAGTTGCCGACGGGCACCGGCGGCGGAGCGTGTGGTGGGTGTTCCGCGCACACCAACAGGGACGCTACACGCATCACACTACGCCGGGGACTGTGCCGCCGCTGTGGTGTATCCTCCCAGCTGGAGCTGTCCTCTAATGACAACAGAGTGGCTGAGTGACGACGACAGACCGGTGACATTGGCGATTGTGGGAGAAGCAGATGAGATAAGCTACAGGGAGGGAGGGGAAAATGCGACGCAGGACTCACTGGCCGTTTGTGTTTTTATAGAAGGCCGGTAAGCATTAGGATTTTGGGGGATTTCACTGAGTCGGGCGGGAAGCTTGCACGGGAACCTGCAAGGTTGCGTGGGAACGGGCTCATCGACGCTTCATTGGCACCACCATTTGGCCAAAAGAACGCCCCCGCACGCTGCGCAAGCTTGCACTGTAAGCCGTCTGCGGCGGCGGGGTGACAAGACGTGCGAGAGGAGGACGAAAGGCCACGTACACATACGGTTAATAAAAAAACGTTTGCGATTTAATTACCTACTACACCACCGTCCTGGTTTATAAGTATGATTTAATAGTAAAATACGAATGCATGTCGCCAAAGATTATATAGTTGGATTTGTATTTGAACATAGTTTCCAATTATATAATTTTTAATACATGCATTAACATTTTGTTGGTTAAATTTGAGGGCAAAGTATGGCACAGAATATAAAGGTGGTAGCACACAGCCGCTCTCTACGCAGCGACGCAACTCTCGGCCGGCTTGTAGGTGACCATTTCCTGCCTGTTCAGCTGCTCTATGCGTGTGGTTGCTTGTGGTTTAGGCGGCCACGGCGCCCTCAGTTCGCGTCCCGCCACGTGCGCTCTGCTCTTGCGTCCCTCTGGGTGATCACGCACGATCACACACGTTCGTGTGTGATACGTCTCCAACATATCTATAATTTTTGATTGTTCCATGCTATTATATTATCTGTTTTGGATGTTTAATGGGCTTTATTATGCACTTTTATATTATTTTGTGACTAACCTACTAACCAAAGACCCAGTGCAAATTGCTGTTTTTTGCCTATTTCAGTGTTTCGCAGAAAAGGAATATCAAACGGAATCCAAACAGAATGAAACCTTCGGGAGAGTTATTTTTGGAACAAACGTGATCCAGGAGACTTGGAGTGGCCGTCAAGAAAGAAGCGAGGAGGCCATGAGGCAGGGGGCGCGCCCCCACCCTCGTGTGCCCCTCGCAGCTCCACCAACGTACTTCTTCATCCTATATATACCCATATATGCCAAAAACATCCAGGAGCACCACGAAACCATATTTCCACTGCCTCAACCTTCTATACCCATGAGATCCCATCTTGGGGCCTTTTCCAGCGCTCCGCCGGAGGGGGAATCTATCACGGAGGGCTTCTACATCAACACGATAGCCTCTCCGATGATGTGTGAGTAGTTTACCATAGAATTTCGGGTCCATATTTATTATCTAGATGGCTTCTTCTCTCTCTTTGGATCTCAATACAAAGTTCTCCTCGATTCTCTTGGAGATCTATTTGATGTAATTCGTTTTGCGGTGTGTTTGTCGAGATCCGATGAATTGTGGGTTTATGATCAAGATTATCTATGAACAATTTTTGATTCTTCTCTGAAATCTTTTATGCATGATTTAAATATCTTTGCAAGTCTCTTCGAATTATCAATTTGGTTTGGCATATTAGATTGATCGTTCTTGCAATGGGGGAAGTGCTTAGCTTTGGGTTCAATCTTGCGGTGTCCTTTCCCAGTGACAGCAGGGGCAACAAGGCACGTATTGTATTGTTTCCATCGAGGATAAAAATATGGGGTTTATATCATATTTCTTGAGTTTATCCCTCTACATCATGTCATCTTGCCTAATGTGTTACTCTGTTCTTATGAACTTAATACTCTAGATGCATGCTGGATAGCGGTCAATGTGTGGAGTAATAGTAGTAGATGCAGAATCCTTTCGGTCTACTTGTCATGGATGTGATGCCTATATACATGATCATGCCTATATGTTCTCATAACTATTTGATTTTCTATCAATTGCTCGACAGTAATTTGTTCACCCACCGTAGAAATTGTTATCTTGAGAGAAGCCACTAGTGAAACCTATGGCCCTTGGGTCTATCTTCCATCATATTATTTTCCTATCAATTTGCTATTTCTATTTTGCAATCTTTATTTTCCAATCTATACAACAAAAAGACCAAAAATATTTATCTTATTATCTCTATCAGATCTCACTCTCGTAAGTGACCGTGAAGGGATTGACAACCCCTTTATCGCATTGGTTGCGAGGTTCTTGTTTGTTTGTGCAGGTACTAGGTGACTTGTGTGCTATCTCCTACTGCATTGATACCTTGGTTCTCAAAACTGAGGGAAATACTTACGCTACTGTGTTGCATCACCCTTTCCTCTTCAAGGGAAAACCAACACAAGCTCAAGAGGTAGCAAGAAGGATTTCTGGCGTCGTTGCTGGGGAGGCTGCATCAAGTCCATACATACCAAGTACCCGTCACAAACTCTTATCCCTCGCATTACATTATTTGCCATTTGCCTCTCGTTTTCCTCTCTCCCCACTTCACCCTTGCCGTTTTATTCGCCCTCTTTTCCGCTCGCCCCATTTTTGTTCGCCTCTTTTGCTTGCCTCTTGCTTGCTTGTGTGTTGGATTGTTTGCCGCAATGGCTTTACCAAAAAGCATTGATCCTCACCTTAGAAGGTTGGAAGAAATTGAAAACAATGTTAGAAGTTTTATGTCCTTGCAGTTTGAGCATAACAATTTCTTTAGAAACGAACTAAAAGAACAATTTTTTTATGGGGTACATGAATAAAGAGCTCGATGATATGTCTAAAGAATTTTATGGTTTGAAATCTCAGTTCGCTCATCTTGAGAACTTAATAGCCCAAATTTCGAATAAGCAGGCCACCTTAGTTAATAAGATGGCCGCCAAACTGGAAGAACTACACGATAATAAGGATCAAGATCTAAAAGTGATTGATGTGTCTCCTATTAAATCTTTGTTTTGTAATATGAATCTTGATAATGATGGGACTGGAGATGAATCAACTTTAGCTAAAAGGCGTCCCAATGATTCAGAGTTTTTAGATCTTGATGCAAAATTTGGTAAAAGTGGGATTGAAGAGGTCAAAACTTTACATATCAATGAACCCACTATTTTGGATTTTAAGGAATTTAATTATGATAATTGCTCTTTGATAGACTGTATTTCCTTGTTGCAATCCATGCTAAATTCTCCTCATGCTTATAGTCAAAATAAAGCTTTTACCAAACATATCGTTGATGCTTTAATGAAATCTTATGAAGAAAAGATTGAATTAGAAGTTTCTATTCCTAGAAAACTTTATGATGAGTGGGAACCTACTATTAAAATTAAGATTAAAGATCATGAATGCTTTTCTTTATGTGATTTGGGTGCTAGTGTTTCCACGATTCAAAAAACTTTGTGTGATGTGTTAGGTTTCCGTGAATTAGATGATTGTTCTTTAAATTTGCACCTCGCGGATTCCACTATTAAGAAACCTATGGGAAGGATTAATGATGTTCTTATTTTTGCAAATAGTAATTATGTGCCTGTAGATTTCATTGTTCTTGATGTAGATTGCAATCCTACATGTCCTATTATTCTTGGTAGACTTTTCCTTAGAACGATTGGTGCAATTATTGATATGAAAGAAGGGAATATTAGATTCCAATTTCCGTTAAGGAAAGGCATGGAACACTTTCCTAGAAAGAAAATTAAATTACCTTATGAATCTATTATGAGATCCACTTATGGATTGCATACCAAAGATGACAATACCTAGATCTATTCTTGTTTTTATGCCTAGCTAGGGGCGTTAAACGATAGCGCTAATTGGGAGGCAAACCAATTTTATTTTTGTTTCTTGCTTTTTGGTTCTGTTTAGTAATAAATAATTCATCTAGCTTCTGTTTAGATGTGTTTTTATGCTTTTAATTAGTATTTGTGCCAAGTAGAACCTTTGGGAAGACTTGGGGGAGGTTTATGTGATTTTGCTGTAAAAACAGAAACTTTTGCGGTCACGAGATTTGCTGCCATTTTTTACTTGAGGTTGCAATTAGGTTGATTATTTTGCAGATGATTAAAAGACAAATTCCTCACGTCCACAAATTTATTTCAGAATTTTTGGGGTTACAGAAGTGTTCGAAACCTATAGATTACTACAGACTGTTCTGTTTTTGACAGATTCTGTTTTTTGTGTATTGTTTGCTTATTTTGATGAATCTTTGGCTAGTATCGGGGGGTATGAACCATAGAGAAGTTGGACTAAAGTAGGTTTAACACCAATATAAATAAAGAATGAGTTCATTACAGTACCTTGAAGTGGTGGTTTGTTTTCTTGTACTAACGGAGCTCATGAGATTTTCTGTTGAAGTTTTGTGTTGTGAAGTTTTCAATTTTTGGGTAAAGATTTGATGGATTTTGGAACAAGGAGTGGCAAGAGCCTAAGCTTGGGGATGCCCAAGGCACCCCAATGTAAAATTCAAGGACAAGCAAAAGCCTAATGTTGGGGATGCCCCGAAAGGTATCCCCTCTTTCGTCTTCATCCATCGGTAACTTTACTTGAGGCTATATTTTTATTCACCACATGATATGCATTT
This sequence comes from Triticum aestivum, assembly GCF_018294505.1. Lineage (NCBI taxonomy): Eukaryota > Viridiplantae > Streptophyta > Magnoliopsida > Poales > Poaceae > Triticum > Triticum aestivum. The sequence goes on along the minus strand of NC_057800.1, from coordinate 473,021,731 downwards.
TGCTTGGAGCGTCTTGTATGATTTGAGTATTTGCTTTTTAGTTTACCACAATCATCCTTTCTGTACACACCTTTTGGGAGAGACATACATGAATCGGAATTTATTAGAATACTCTATGTGCTTCACTTATATGTTTTGAGCTAGATAATTTTGCGCTAGTGCTTCACTTATATCTTTTTAGAGCACGGTGGTGGTTTTATTTTATAGAAATTATTGATCTCTCATGATTCACATATGTTATTTTGAGAGTCCTTTAGAACAGCATGGTAATTTGCTTTGGTTATAAAATTAGTCCTAATATGATAGGCATGAGGGATGGGTATAATAAAAACTATCATAAAAACTGAATTGAATACTATGAGAAGTTTGATACTTGATGATTGTTTTGAGATATGAAGATGGTGATATTAGAGTCATGCTAGTTGAGCAGTTGTGAATTTGAGAAATACTTGTGTTAAAGTTTGTGATTCCCGTAGCATGCACGTATGGTGAACCGTTATGTGATGAAATCAGAGCATGATTTATTTATTGATTGTCTTTATTATGAGTGGCGGTAGGGGACGAGCGATGGTATTTTCCTACCAATCTATCCCCCTAGGAGCATGCGCATAGTACTTTGTTTCGATAACTAATAGATTTTTTCAATAAGTATGTGAGTTCTTTATGACTAATGTTGAGTCCATGGATTATACGCACTCTCACCCTTCCACCATCGCTAGCTTCTCTAGTACCGCAAAACTTTCGCCGGCACCATAAACCCACCATATACTTTCCTCAAAATAGCCACCATACCTACCTATTATCGCATTTCCGTAGCCATTCCGAGATATATTGCCATGCAACCTACCACCGTTCCGTTTATTATGACACGCTTCATCATTGTCATATTGCTTTGCATGATCATGTAGTTGACATCATATTTGTGGCAAAGCCACCTTCATAATTCTTTCATACATTTCACTCATGAGTCATTGCACATCCCGGTACACCGCCGGAGGCATTCACATAGAGTCATATTTTGTTCTAAGTATCGAGTTGTAAGTAAATAAAAGTGTGATGATCATCATTACTAGAGCATTGTCCCAAGTGAGGTAAGGATGATGGAGACTATGATTCCCCCACAAGTCGAGATGAGACTCTGAACGAAAATAAAAAAAGAAAAGAAAAAAATAGGCCATAAAAAAGAGAGAAAAAGGCCCAAATAAAAAATGAGAGAAAAAGAGAGAAGGGACAATGTTACTGTCCTTTTACCACACTTGTGCTTCAAAGTAGCACCATGATCTTCATGATAGAGAGTCTCCAATGTTGTCACTTTCATATACTAGTGGGAATTTCATATTATAGAACTTGGTTTGTATATTCCAATGATGGGGTTCCTCAAAATGCCCTAGGTTTCGTGAGCTAGCGAGTTGGATGCACACCCACTTAGTTTCTTTTGTTGAGCTTTCATACACTTATAGCTCTAGTGCATCCGTTGCATGGCAATCCCTACTCACTCACATTGTTATCTATTTATGGGCATCTCCATAGCCCGTTGATACACCTAGTTGATGTGACATTATCTTCTCCTTTTTTTCTTCTCCACAACCACCATTCTATTCCACCTATAGTGCTATATCCATGGCTCACGCTCATATATTGCGTGAAGATTGAAAAAGTTTGAGAACATCAAAAGTATGAAACAATTTCTTGGCTTGTCATCGGGGTTGTGCATGATTTAAATATTTTGTGTGGTGAAGATGGAGAATAGCTAGACTATATGATTTTGTAGGGATAACTTTCTTTGGCCATGTTTTGAGAAGATATGATTGCTTTATAAGTATGCTTGAAGTATTATTATTTTTATGTCAACATTAAAGTTTTGTCTTGAATCTTTCGGATCTGAACATTCATGCCACAATAAAGAAAATTACATTGAGAATTATGCTAGGTAGCATTCCACATCAAAAAATCTATTTTTTATCATTTACCTACTCGAGGACGAGCAGGAATTAAGCTTGGGGATGCTTGATACGTCTCCAACGTATCTATAATTTTTGATTATTCCATGCTATTATATTAGCTGTTTTGGATGTTTAATGGACTTTAATTTACCTTTTTAAATTATTTTTGGAACTAACCTACTAACCAAAGGCCCAGTGCAAATTGCTATTTTTTTGCCTATTTCAGTGTTTCGTAGAAAAGGAATATCTAACAGAATTAAACCTTCGGGAGAGTTATTTTTGGAACAAACATGATCCAGGAGACTTAGAGTGGCCATCAAGAAAGAAGAGAGGAGGCCACGAGGCAAGGGGGCGCGCCCCCTCCCTCGTGGGCCCCTTGTAGCTCCACCGACGTACTTCTTCCTCCTATATATACCCATATACCCCAAAAACATGCAGGAGCACCACGAAACCCTATTTCCACCGCTGCAACCTTCTGTACCCATGAGATCCCATCTTGGGGCCTTTTCTGGCGCTCTGCTGGAGGGGGAATTGATCATGGAGGGCTTCTACATCAACACCATAGCCTCTCCGATGATGTGTGACTAGTTTACCACAGACCTTCGGGTCCATAGTTATTAGCTAGATGGCTTCTTCTCTCTCTTTGGATCTCAATATACTCCTCAATTCTCTTGGAGATCTATTCAATGTAATTCTTTTTGCGGTGTGTTTGTCGAGATCCGATGAATTGTTGGTTTATAATCAAGATTATATATGAACAATATTTGATTCTTCTCCGAAATCTTTGATGCATGATTTAAATATCTTTGCAAGTCTCTTCGAATTATCAGTTTGGTTTGGCCTACTAGATTGATCGTTCTTGCAATGGGAGAAGTGCTTAGATTTGGGTTCAATCTTGCGGTGTCCTTTCCCAGTGACAGCAGGGGCAGCAAGGCATGTATTGTATTGTTGCCATCAAGGATAAAAGGATGGGGTTTATATCATATTCCTTGAGTTTATCCCTCTACATCATGTCATCTTGCCTAATGCGTTACTCTGTTCTTATGAACTTAATACTCTAGATGCATGCTGGATAGCGGTCAATGTGTGGAGTAATAGTAGTAGATGCAGAATCGTTTCGGTCTACTTGTCGCAGATGTGATGCCTATATACATGATCGTCCCTAGATATTATCATAACTATTCACTTTTCTATCAATTGCTCGACAGTAATTTGTTCACCCACCGTAGAAATTGCTATCTTAAGAGAAGCCACTAGTGAAACCTATGGCCCCCGGGTCTATCTTCCATCTTATTATTTTCCTATCAATTTGCTATTTCTATTTTGCAATCTTTATTTTCCAATCTATTCATAAAAAATACTAAAAATATTTATCTTATTATCTCTATCAGATCTCACTCTCGTAAGTGACCGTGAAGGGATTGACGACCCCTTTATCGCATTGGCTGTGAGGTTCTTGTTTGTTTGTGCAGGTACTAGGTGACTTATGTGCTATCTCCTATTGGATTGATACCTTGGTTCTCAAAACTGAGGGAAATACTTACACTACTGTGTTGCATCACCCTTTCCTCTTGAAGGGAAAACCAACACAAGCTCAAGAGGTAGCAAGAGTGTGCAAGCGGTTGCGCTGGGCGTGGCGCGACGATGCAGTTACCAGCTGCAAAAACTGCCATGCGGACGCACCGAGAATCCACGCCGCCCGGCCCCCTTTTATTCCCGCGGCCATTTACTTTCATCTCTCGTATCACACGACACAATAAGCACACCCACGAGGACACATACAGAGAGGACATCCAGCGGTTCCAATGGTGCTCCCCGTGGCTCTAGTGGCGCTCCCAACGGTCGGCGATGACAACGGCGGGCAGTTCACCACACATCACTTAGTGGACACCCACGTGAGGGGAAGGCCCTCTCGGTGGTGTACACGAACAATCCGGTCTCGGTGGAGAGCTCCATCCAAACTATGGAGCAGTTCCTTGCCGAGGACAAGTACCGAGTGGTCGGCTTCGACCTCGTGTACACCATCGGTCGTGCCGGGCACGATCAGAAGGTTGTCGTCGCCCAGTTGTGCGTGCAACATGACGTCCTCATCTACCACTACCACCTTACCACAAGGACTTGCGAGCATTTCTCCAGGTTTATCAACAGCTCCGACTACAGTGGACACCACCAACGATCTAAAAGTGCTCTAGGTTTCGGACTTGAAATGCCCGAATCTTGTCTTCATCCAGAACCACTACATGGTTTGGGGCAGCGACAAAAACAAACTAAACTACTTGGTTGACCTCGCCTCAGCCATCATCGACCCCTACTACGCGTAGATGAAGGAAGAGAGCAATAAGGACAAGAACGCCTGGCACAGTGTGTGGCATGAGAGACTGGATGAACAACATGTCGAGTACGCGGCCATGGATGCGCACACAAGCTACGAGATGTACAGGCAGATCGTTGCCATGAGGAACTGTCTTTTCCTGACCCAGAAGAGGGATCGAGCCACATAGCAGTGGCGGGAGCGTTACAAGAAGTAGATGACTAGACGATCGTTTCTCCTACTTTAGAATGCATGCAATTGTTTATTGAGGTGTGCGCGAATGATCTGTATAGTCACTTATGTAATTGGATGTTTATTTCAGTTATATATATACATGTTATTCTACTGTATACAAAGCAATTCACACAGCTTATTAGCAGCAACCGTACGTGTTATTATTGGTCTTCGCACACATTTCTGATTACGGACCTGTTTGCCGCGTATCACACACACCTTGATCTGGCTGACCATTTCTTTTGTGTTGCCTAATCACAAACAGTTCATCCGAGTGAACCGTATGCTCTATATCGCACACGCCTTCATTAGGCTGCCCGTTTCTTTTGTTCCACCTCATTGCAAACAGTTCATTGAGCTGAACTGTATGCCCTACGTCGCACACACAAGTAAAATCTGAACCGTGTTTGATAGCTCCGCCATTACAAACATTTTGCACCTTTTTTGACGGTTCTTTTACACCACCGTTTGCGATTATGACATCGTACACAGTTTCGTTGAAGGGTCTTTGATCGTAGTGACGCGTTTGGACCATCTTGCAGTAGTGGATCACGCAAGATCTATCTAGGATATGCATAGCAACGAGAGGGGAGAATGTGTCTATGAACCCTCGTAGACCGAAAGCGGAAGCGTTTAGTAACGTGGTTGATGTAGTCGAACGTCTTCGCGATTCAACCGGTCAAGTACCAAATGCACGGCACCTCCATGATATGCACACGTTCAGCTCAGTGACGTTCCTCGTACTCTTGATCCAACTGAGGCCGAGGGTGAGTTCCGTCAGCACGACGGCGTGTCGACGGTGATGATGAAGTTACCGACGCAGGGCTTCGCCTGAGCACTACAACAATATGACCGAGGTGTAGAACTGTGGAGGGGGGCACCGCACACGGCTAAAGATAAACTTGTGTGTCTATGGGGTGCCCCCTCCCCCGTATATAAAGGAGGGGAGGAGGAGGTCGGCCGGCCACAAGGGGCGCGTCCCAAGGGGGGGACACTACTCCAAGTAGGAATCGGTCCCCCCTTTCCTAGTCCAAGCAGGAGAAGAAGGAAGGACAAGGAGAGGGAGAGGGAAAGAGGGGCCGCGCCCCCTCCCCTTGTCCTATTAGGACTCCCCTTGGGGGGGGGCACCTGTAACGCCCTCAATGCGGTTATATCTCCCATGTGTCGAAGCACGACTTAGAGGCATAACCGCATTGAAAGCAATGTCGCAAGTGAGGTAATCTTCACACAACCCATGTAATACATAAGGGAAAGAGATACATAGTTGGCTTACAATCGCCACTTCACACAATACAAGAATAAAGCATTACAACATCCAAATACAATCAAGGTCCGACTACGGAACCAAAATAAAAGAAGACTACCCCAAATGCTACACAGATCCCCGATCGACCCCAACTGGGCTCCACTATTGATCAACTAGAACGAAACAACACAAAGGACAAGATCTTCATCGAGCTCCTCCTTGCGCTTGTTTGTGTCATTTGCACGGTCCAACGGCACCTGCAAGCTGGTTTTGGAAGTATCTGTGAGTCACGGGGACTCGGCAATCTCACACCCTCGCGATCAAGACTATTTAAGCTTATAGGAAAGGCAAAGGTATGAGGTGGAGCTGCAGCAAGCGACTAGCATATATGGTGGCTAACATACGCAAATGAGAGCGACAAGAGAAGGCAAAGCATGTTCGAGAAACTATGATCAAGAAGTCATCCTAGAACAACCTACGTCAAGCATTACTCCAACACCGTGTTCACTTCCCGTACACCGCCGAAAAGAGACCATCATGGTTACACATGCGGTTGATGTATTTTAATTAAGATCAACTTCAGGTTTTCTACAACCGAACATTAACAAATTCCCATCTGCCCATAACCGCAGGCATGGCTTTCGAAAGTTCAAATCCCTGCAGGGGTGTCCCAACTTAGACCATCACAAGCTCTCACGGTCAACGAAAGATATTCCTTCTCCCAAGACAATCCGACAAGGCTCGGCATCCAGGTTACAAGACATCCTCGACAATGGTAAAACAAGTCCAGCAACACCACCGAATGTGCCGACAAATCCCGATAGGAGCTGCACATATCTCGTTCTCAGGGCACACTTAGATGAGACATCCTACGAGTAAAACCAGCCCTCAGGTTGCCCAGAGGTGGCCCCGCAGTCTACTCGATCGGACCAACACAAAGAGGAGCACTTGCCCAGGGGGGGTTTAAATAAAGATGACCCTTGAGTCTGCAGAACCCAAGGGAAAGAAAAGGCTAGGTGGCAAATGGTAAAACCAAGGTTGGGCATTGCTGGAGGAGTTTTATTCAAGGCGAACTATCAAGGGGTTCCCATTATAACCCAACCGCGTAAGGAACGCAAAATCCGGGAACATAACACCGATATGACGGAAACTAGGGCGGCAAGACTGGAACAAAACACCAGGCATAAGGCCGAGCCTTCCACCTTTTACCAAGTATATAGATGCATTAATTAAATAAGAGATATTGTGATATCCGCACATATAAACATGTTCCAACAAGGAACAATATATCCATGTTCCAACAAGGAACAACATATCCATGTTCCAACAAGGAACAAACTTCATCTTCACTTGCAACTAACAACGCTATTAGAGGGGCTGAGCAAAGCGGTAACATAGCCAAACAACGGTTTGCTAGGACAAGGTGGTTAGAGGCTTGGTTTAACAATATGGGAGGCATGATAAGCAAGTGGTAGGTATCGCAGCATAGGCATAACAAAAGAGCGAGCAACTAGCAAGCAAATATAGAAGTGATTTCGAGGGTATGGTCATCTTGCCTGCAAAGTTCTCAGAGTTGCCTTGATCCTCTAAAGCGTACTCAACGGGCTCCTCATTCACGTACTCGTCTCCCGGCTCTACCCAAACAAGAACAACAAGCAAACGGAACACAATCAACCATGTGCAATGCACAAACAACATGATGCAAACATGGTATGATATGCGGGATGCGGTATGCGATGCATATGCAAGATTTGGAAAGGAATGAATGAACCTGGACTCAACCTGGAAAACGAAGAGTGCCACTGGAAAGAGGAGTTGATTTAGGTTGAAATCGATATAAATATCACCGGAATCGGATGCACGGTTTGGAAATGGCAAGCAAAACAAATATGGCACCAGTCTGCGATAATCAGCAAGAGACCGCCTAAATGCATCAAGAACAACATGCGACAGCACTCCAAGATGGCAACAAAATACATGGCAGGGTTGCAAAACATGTTAACAATCTGCCAGGAACATTTTATAGCAAAAGTAGAGCTCGATTGACTCAAGCTAGGTTGCTCCATAATTGCAAACAAAGACATGGGTGGATAGAGCACAACATTATCTACAAAACCCTTACTAATCATCCTCAAAAAAGGCACGACTCACTAGGAAACAACAAGAACATATGGCATAAAAAACAATAATAGGACAAGGACTTAGTGAAATTCTAAGTCCCTGAAAACAACATCATTGAGTAAGCTACTTTGCATGCTTGTGCTAGTCACCACAAAGGTCACAAAAATACATGGCATACACCCCTGTAAAGATGGCATGGCATACATCAAAACACATGTAGAGCTCAGGATCATATCATGCACACATTAATCATGGCAAAAATGACAAAAGGCTATTTGCTGAAATAGATTTGGCATACTAATCACATAGCCCTCTTCCAACGACATTTCGGGCATCAAGATGAGCTCAAATGAAAATGATGCATTGAGGTGAAATGATGTACTCATTGAGACGAACATTTCGATATGCTACACGCGCGAAACGGAGCCACAGGTGCAGAGTTTTGACATGACGAATAGAGCTTCAAAAATATTGTAGAAAAGGGACTTAGTGATTTTCACCTCGCCCAGATCTAGGGTTTCACGCGATCTACGAGGTTCACCAAGATTCCTTGCCGGAGTTGACAGGCAAGATGGCCGGAGACGTGGCCCCGGCGAGCTGGGAAGCCGTTCAGTCACCGGAGAAGGCAGAGGAGACCGGGGTCGGCCGGGACGGGGAGATCCGGAGACGGGGATCCCGGATCCGGCGTCAGAGGCAAGCGGGGCGGCCATGGCAGGGGCGGCGGGCGCGCTCGCCGACCGGAGCGGCTGCCAGCGTCGAAGGGGCGGCGAGCTCGAGCCGGATCAAACCCTCGCACGGGGAGGCGCTTGGGCGAACGACGGAGTTGGCCGGGCCGAGCGGCGGACTGTGGTGGAGGCGCGGCGAGGCAGCGGGGTTCCGGCAAGCTGGCGCAGCGACGGAGCACGTCGGAGCGGGCGGCGGGGCGACGCCGACGAGAACAG